>NC_044359.1:37380992-37680992 GCF_007364275.1 Archocentrus centrarchus | reverse complement strand
TTTTACAGCAGTATTTAGTATTTCACTCACTTAAAAATTCTGAAATTTTGAAGAAAAACAAAGAAGAAGAAGAGAAACTTACTGCCAACAAGATTGGCGAGTGACGAATCCAGATCATTGGATACTAGCTTGTGCGGCTGCTGGCTGTTTAGAGTCACACTCTGAGTTGTTGAGGCTGCCACTGTGGGTTTTAGGATGCCACCTAAAATATCTTAATCAAAGGGGGGCAGGACAAAGGGAAAGGAAGGTAAGGGAGGGGGTGAAAGGTTGGGGGGGACCAACAACAGGTAAAGATGCAACAGAACGGACATGACAGAGTAAGACAAAAAGACAAACACAGAATGGTACATGAGGTACACACACAGAGACAGAAAGAGAGAGGATGTTGAGTGTGGATGAGGCAAGAAGCAGGGCTCTAAAAAGGAAAGAAAAGAAAGTCATCACCAAGACTGGCAGACCAATGTGTGTTGAGTCAACTCACCCAGACAGGCAAAAACGCAAAGACCCAGGGAGGGTGTTTGACACCAGGACAAGAGAAAGGGGGTTTGGGGAGGAAGGGGGAGTGAGACTGTGAGCAGCTAAGAACCAGTGAGGGTGTGTAAACATGTGAAAAAGATTCAGTGTAGCATTCAGAAACATCATTGTTCTTGCCAAATTAATGACGATAAATTTGTATAATTGCCATAAAGTAATGAGGCAAAGTGCGTAACAGTTTTTAACCTCAACCACACTTCAATGGTAGCGTTAGTGACAGTATTTATCTAAACGAACAGCTCATTCATCACCAGTTTTCTTCAAACTCATTTCAGGTGCACACAATGTTCAATGCAATTTATTAGTTACAAGAATTACATCTAATATACCCCACTGGTTAAAACATGCAGGCAGTGAAAGAAGCTAGATCCTCTTATTTTAGAAATCTCATAAATTGTAATAAGAATAATCTCAGGGTGGATCAACAGTATAGTTTCTCCTCCACCTCAGCATGCTTGGTTACTTTCTGACGATTGTAACACAGTCACTTTGTGAATAAGGTGATGAACTTTAGATCTAAAATCTTCTCACATTCATCCACTTATGAAGATGGTCATCAGTGCCCTGAATCTTTGAGCTCATTCTCTCCCATCACACTAAATGATTACATCTTTTTATTAGCTATTACAGCACTTCATTCCTGTTTGTATTTGGTATTTTTCTGTGTATAGTGCTTTGTGACTGTCTGTGAAAAGTGCTTAATAAATAAACTTTACTTAATCCAGTCTCATGGTACATTCTGTATAATGACAAAGGCATTCTGTTCTATTCTATTCTATTCTGAACTTTACTTGAGAATTTTTAGTCAAAAATTTTCTTCATTTGATTAAATATTGTCTTTATTTAAAATTTACATGAGTTACAACCGTCAGACAGTCAAGTATCTGAAAGTGAGAGCTTCTCTGTTTTGACTTTTTTTTTTTTTGCAGTCACATAAAATATAAACAGCAAACAAATCACTTTTTGTACCTGTGCATGCTAAAAATAACCTTTTTCACAAAATGACAAGCACACGACACACAAATTCATGTTCAAACACTGATGACAACATTGTCCTATACATGTACCCATCTTACGCTTTTGTATTGAACAGAGTGAACAGTACATTTCATGATTGAGGTTCAGCCATTAAAGAAACCTGAAAGTGATATCCTGGTTAGTGAAGGTTAACCCGATACTGCTTCTTCTAAGCAATGAAGAAGAAATTTCCAAGCAAATCACTTGATCAGTTACAAATTTCAATAATTACCCACTACGTACCACAAAAAGTAAGGAAATTTGTGTTTGATCGATTATTTCTTTGTTGTAACAATGCCTCTTGATAATAAATCATATTATACTGCTGGAAAGCCTGTTTATTTCCCCTTAAATGGAGCCACATTTGTAAGGAAAATGCATTTGTGGGTTGAGCAGGACAGCCGAGTATGTGTGCTGCCCCCATGAAAAAGTTCCCAAACCTTCTCTGCCAATGCCAAAAAGCTTCTCCTGCTATGGATTTGTTTTGAACCAGGTTCTGACAATCAGGCTCATCACTGGAGGTAATCTCAATGCAGAGAGATATCAAGATGAGATTCTGAAACCAGTGGAAATCCTACATCTGCACAGTCTGGGACCAAACTCCACCCTCCAAGATAACAACACACGGCCCCACAGAGCAGGGTTATCAGAGACTACCTCCAGAATTTGGGAGTGGAGAGGACTGCCTGCAGTCCAGAACTTAATAATAATAATTTTAACAGAAAAACAAATTTCCTTGATGTACTTTATTCTTTTAGGAAAATCTTAATCGCATGCAATGCTCAGCATCAATTGTAAGAATATATAAGACAAGGAAAAAATAATCACTGACATGAATACGTCACTTCTGTGGTTGGCTGGTAAAGTACAAACAATATCATTTTGACATTAGGAAGGTTTTCTTCAGCCACTGTTCCTCTGCCTGAGCAAATCATCTCAAATGGTCCAGAATGCTGCTTCAAGGTTTCTCACCAGGTCCCCTAAAAGGTCCCACGCAACACCAATTCTGGCCTCCTTACACTGGCTCCCTATAAAATTTAGGGTCTATTTAAAAATTTTAGTGATCACTTTCAGAGCCCTCCACAGTCAAATGCCTCCATATATCCATGAGCTACTACAACCGTACCAACCACTTAGATCTCTGAGGTCTGCTGATCAGTGCTTGTTGGCTGTACCTAGGTCCAGGTTATAGAAAACAGTGACTGTGTGTTTGAGGTTGTGGAACTCACTTCCACTGGATTTAAGATGTGTGGACTCTGTTGATACCCTTAAAAAGAAACTGAAGACCCACCTGTGCAGGCTAGCTTTTATTTAATTCTATCATTTTAAATGTTGCATTTTATTCTGTATTGTAAAGCACTTTGTGAACTCTGTTCTTATAACGTGCTATATAAATAAACTTTACTTACAGTAAATGGGTGGCTGCTTTGGGACTGGCTGAGAACACTAATCTACATACCCCATTCACAGACAGGCACTTTGATTTGTTTGTTCCAAAACCTCCATATTCAATGACTGCATGTATGTAAAATCTGCCCACCAATCTTCAGATGGCAGCTGTAGCAATACAAAACTTACCCGTGGAATCCAAGTTGTTGGCATTAGTGTTGTTTCCAAAGACGGAGTCAAAGTCTACATTAAGACCTCGCAGGTTCTGTGGTTGCTGGGGTGTTGGGGAGGCTGTAAACCCTGCTGAGGAAAATAAAACTACCTCAGAATACAAAATTTAATGCCACAATTCCTATCATTCTATACTGGTGATCAGTAAAATATGCTGCATTTTACACTGAGAATTTATGAGTACTTGTATATTAAAGTGACATTTGGGAGTGGTACAGGGTTGCAAATACCAAATTTACCTCCAGTTGCCCTATACATTTCATGCCATTTCTTTTGTTCCTTCCATGCTACGGTTTATTTTCTCTGATCAAATAAATGATTTTCATAAAGTGGGTGGCTACATAGAATTCTGGTTTACTAAGAAAATGTTTGCTAGATTGTATCGAGTACATTTGTTCAGGATGAGTTAGTTTTGAAAAATCAATTTCATTAATGTGAGAACTTGCTGCTATCCATTTCATTTGACAGTAATAATAGACACACAAGAGCATATACACGTGCATCTTATGAACTAACATGTTAATGCCCACTTTTGGCCTTAGAGGGTATTCAAACCCTGCTCTGCTGGTAAGTCAAAGTCCCCTGCTGAATCAGCTGAGCCACACTTCATCATACTTTTTGCAACTTGGTAAATGGGCTGGTTCTTACATAGTGCTTTTCTACTCAAGCACTCAAAGTGCTCTATACAACATTTCTTCACTATCTATTCAAACACACTTTTTTTCTACATCTAAGTGCTTTCTATCCAACATTCGCAAACACATTCACACTCTGATGAATGTATCGGGAGAAACTCAGGGTTCAGTATCGTGCCCAAGGATACTTTAGCAAGACTACTTATGCAGACTGCAGCAGCCAGGGATCAAACCACCAACCTTCTGATTAGTAGATGACCTCCTGTTCTACCTCCTTAGCCACAGCCACCATTCATACAGAAGTATTTCACTTGATTGGATCTAGCTGTCCTAGGCCCATCAGAAACTAGATTTTATCTAGTTCCATCTATGTTTTGATCAGTGTCTCAGGATGGACCTTGAACAGCCTGAGGTTATCCACCTCTGAATAGACCAGCTACAGCAGGGGGCTCAGAATGGAACAGGGGCGTGGTGTTGTACGGGCATGGCCCACAGAAAACGTCTGACACACAGCAGCGACAGCACACAGGCAATAAAACAGAAAAGGTAGGAAGGGGGAGAAGATGAATTCATGAGACCAGGAAAGATACAGCAATGAAAGAACAGTGAGGGTGCCAAGCAGGTGGAAAGGTCAGAAACTGCAGAACAAAAGTAGAGGAAGTCAGCACTCATCAAATAGCTAGACTAAATACAGGCCAATATTAAGTGCAGCACACAACTAGTAGCTAACAACATATCACTGCAGGCTCAACCCATAAGCTTACAGGAAGCAGAGGATGAGAAGGGCGGCATATAGCAAGAGCACACTGATTTCACTCATAGACACCATGTTAACCCACCTCTACTCATGAGAAATGATCAACAACATCTAGCTTCTTTTTTTTTTTTTTTTAAACGTCTTCAGTTTGTCAGCAAGACAGTCATCCACAGTAGTACCTGTGATAAATGTCTATCTGTGCAGCAGTATCAAAATCAGATGTCAAAGAAGAGCCTGAGTAAAAAAGGACTAATGATCCAGGGGAAAAAAAACAAAAATGAAACGGTTGCGAAATACCCCAGAGAGATGGAAAGCGAAAAAGATTAACCAGCCTCTTTTTTTTAAAGAATGTTAAGAACATGGCCTGATCTAGTGGAAAAAGGCAGTAAGCCAGATCTTTGAGAAAAAAAAGAAACTGTATGTACTGACCAGTGGACCCCATCGGGCATTTCCTCAATTTCTTTCCCCCTCAGAGATATCTGGTCTGCTGTATTTACTGCATACCAATTTTAAAGTCACAGTAAACCCTCAACGGAGATGTATTAAGTTAGCACAATTTTACTATGTGGACACAAAACAAAAGCTAGAGTTTAGAAAAGAAGACATTCAACTTCACCACCCTAAGCAGTTCAGAGGTCAATGGTCTTCATTATCAAAACGGTCAGAGTCCAGGGCTGATATCCAGAGACATTCATTGTAATAAAAGAGGTGTGTATGAGGTTTGTGCCGTGTAGCATGTTTCAGTTTGGGGACTCTTGCCTAAACTGTTCGTGAATAAATACATGGAACACGAAGCTGTGCCAGTCAACCATACAAGACTTCCGGATAGCTGATAACGGCTCAACTACTCTAAGAAATATTGCTGGCATGATCAGTTTTGTTAGTGCTACAGCACTCTGTCATTCAGAAATACTTTAAAACTGATATTCCTCTCTGCTTCAAGAAACATTAAATAGTGATTGGTGGCAGGTCAAAAATTACTGACTCTAGTCAAGTATATGACTGTGATCTCAGCCATGTCACAAGTACAGTGCAATGAAATGCAGATTGCATCTAACCAAAAGTGCTTGAGCAATGATAAAAAAACAGCATATGATAACAGGAGCAGTATATATACAGAAGTGCAATAAAATAGTCCAGGAGGGTTGAGTAGTGCAGAGTATGTACATGAGCAGTGCATATACACAGAGAAATAAAAAGCTCTGTCGGGGGGGGGTGTTGGTAGTGCAAAGTAGAAGTAGTGCAGTAGTACAATAAAACTCAGTAGTGCAGTAAAAGTGGTGCAGTAGTGCAATAAATACTCAGACCAGGGGTTTTAGTGGTTCATGTGTGAGTGAGGTGATGGGGGGGTGGGGCATGTGTACTTGTGTATGTGTGTGAAGGGTGGTGGTGGTGTCGGGGGGCAGAGTTCAATAAGGACACAGCTGTGGGGAAAAAGCTGCTCCTGAACCTGGTGGTTTTTGTCTCCTGTAGCACCTTCTGGAGGGGGGGGGGGGCAACGTCTTCCAATCTGACACAGAACAGTTCCCATTCCAGACGGTAACACAGCTGGTTAGGATGCTCTCGATGGTGCAGCGGCAGAAGTTCACCAGGATGTCTGAAGAGAAGTGGTTTTCCTTCAGAGTCCTCAGGAAGAACAGGCGCTGATGAACCTTCTTGGCCAGGGTGGTGCAGTTGGTTGTCCAGTTGAGGTCCTGTGAGATGTGGATCCCCAGGAATTTGAAGCTGGACACACGCTCCACTGCCGCACTGTTGATGTGGATGGGTGGGTGAGGGTCCGCATTCCTCCTGAAGTCCATGATGAACTCTGGTTTTTTTGAGTCTTAAGGAGCAGATCGTTGTTGCTGCACCACCTGACAAGACGATCCACCTCCTCCCTGTAGAACGACTCATAATTGTTCCTGATGAGGCCAATCACAGTCATCATCTGCAAACTTAATCATGGTGTTGGAACCATGATCAGGTCTGCAGTCATGGGTGAAGAGGGAGTAGAGGAATGGACTCATGATGCAGCCTTGTGGTACACCAGTGTTTAGCGTAAGAGTGGATGAACAGTGTTGGGCTATCTGAACATGCTGGGGCCTGTTGAACAGTGCAGCATGGGGCAGGCAAAACACAGCTAATTTACAAAAACTAGAGACACTGAGCCTCACGTTGTTCACGCACTGCCATCTAGAATCTAGCGTGGGGTAATGTTTGAGAAATGTGTGTGCTCATCACTGTGTGACATGTCTTAATGTGGTAGTTGTGTGGACTGAAGTGTTGCTAAGAAGAAAAGTGCTCTCACCTCCCCATGTGTTGGTGGTGGAGAGAGGCAGTGGCTGCTGCAAAGTTGGCTGAAGGTCCAGCAGGTCGTTAGCTGCCTTGGAGGTGCTGGAGAGAATGAGCCAAAAAAAAAAAAAAAAACACACACAAGTTCATGGTGGGGAGAAAAAGAAAAAAAAAAGTCACCTGCTGAAAAAAGTTTAATTCTCTGTTAACACTTGCACTTAATAAGAACACTTATTAAGAAGTGTTGCAGGGCACAACAAACTCTGCCCGCAGCAAACATATTAGCTAATCTGAACGTTGTCCGTCTCAAACTCTCCACACACTGAATCACAGAGAAAACACAGGTCCTATTGTCCATGCCCATAATTTTCCAAGGTTTAAAAAAGTAAAATGAAGTAAAGTAACTTTCATTTTATGGTCATTTTCATTTTTTTAAAAGCCCTCGCTTATAATGAGAAATATGGGATTTGTCAGGTGGGCAATATAGAGGAACTGAGTGATCAGATTGATAGAGAGTCAAAAGTTGTGTCATGTATTCGCAGATCTGGATTGTATCTCGATCCATGGACAATAATGATACGCTTCTTACTGCATCAAAGGTATCTGTAATTAGCTGAGATATGGCCAAAAATACACACTAAATGGAACAGCTTGCAAATCCAGAATCTGGATCGGAGCCAGATGATGGTGGGCTTGCCAGAATTGCTTCGAGGCCGTCTGAAGCCTCACCAAACTCCTCCCACACCAGAATTTTTGCTTCGTGCACCGCCTGAACCTGAGTCAGCTGCCTCTGGAGTCCCACAGGCTAACCAAACCTATATAATAGAAGGATAGGACTACTTCTTCAGCTTGATGGCTCCCTCCCACTGGTGACCACCATCTGGTTCCGGGATTACCACCACGACAGGCACCAACTACCTTGCAGCCACGGCTCTGAGTAGCAGCCTCAACAATGGAGGTGTGGAACGTGGTCCATTCAAACTCAATGTCCTCAGCCTCCCTTGGAATGCTGTCAAAGTTCTGCCGGAGGTGGGAGTTGAAGATCTCACAGACTGGTATTCCAAGTGCCATGTGGACTTATGGACATCCTTATGTTTGAACATAGTGTTCATTATGGACAAACTGAAATTTGCACAGAGGTCCAATAACAAAACACCATTCGGGTTCCCTCCCAATCACACCCCTCCAGGTCTCATTGTCAATGTCCACGTGAGCGTTGAAGTCTCCCAATAGAACAATGACGATGGAGTCACTGGATGGTGCACCCTCAAGCACCCTGCCCAGCAACCCGAAGAAGGATGGGTACCCAGAACTGTCATTCGGTGCATAAGAGCAAACAACAGTCAGGCCCGTTGCCCAGCCCAAAGGTACAAGGAAGCAACCCTCTCATCCACCGATGAAAACTCCACGTACAGGCAGGAAGCCGAGGGGTACAAAAATACCCACCCGAGCTCACCACCTCTCAAGTCCAGACTGGAACAGAGTCAAGCCCCTCTCAGGAGACTGGTTCCAGCACACAGGCCATGCACTGAGGTGAGCCCAACTATATCTAGCCAGTATCTCTCAATCTCATGCACTAGCTCAGGCTCCTTCCCCACCAGGGAGGTGACATTACATGTCACAATAGCCAGTCTCAATAGCCAGGGATCGGTCCGCCAGGGCCTCCGCCCTTGGCCATCGCCTCCGCCCTTGGCCATCGCCCGACGCAACCCCTACAATGCCTCCTGCGAGTGGTGGGCCTATAGGAGGGTGGGCCCCTGTCTTCTCTTTGGGCTGCACCCAGCTGGGCACCACGGACCAATGCCTGGCTACCAGATGCTCTCCCTCGAGCTCCCTGCCCAGGCCTGGCTCCAGGGTTACCGGGACCCCACCCCTGTGACTCTTCCACAGGGGTCTTTGGAATCACTCTTTGTCTGACCCCTCACCCAGGACCAATTTGCCATGGGAGACCCTACCGGGGGACAGGCCCCCGGACAACATAGCTCTTGGGATCACTGGGACACACAAACCCCTCCATCATGATAAGGTGGTAATTCACAGAGGAGGTCATAGAAACTGTAAAGTGGCTGGAAAATTTTAATTAGTCACAGAAACAGTAATTAAAAATTTCCATTCGCTCTCCTCCACCATTCCTGCAATAGTAATCAGCCTGCAATGAATCACGGGATAGGCTAGACCACGAAGGATACACCCAACCTGTCCTAAAATCCAGGGAAAAAGAGCCCGCATTTGTGGGCCACATTTGGAGGCGCCCTTGAATTGGGATAGCCTTTGTCGCCTGGCTGTTACGTATTCGGCCTTAAAATGCATCCTTAGAAGGATGCAACCCCTGAATTGGGACACACCCCTGGAGACTAACCGAGGCTGCATCCTGCCATTACATTATCTTAAAATCAACAATGTCATTTAGACGCTTCAATCCCTCCATCAACTCCAGAGGGATGAAAATAGAGATTTTATTCTCAATTTTTCTGGATTTTTTTTTTTAAAACCACCTTGACCCAATTACGGCAAAAATTTAATAAGGTGATATAGGTCATTGGCCATATTTCATGCAAATTCGTTATGAATCAGACTGGTAGTTTGGCAGCGATTTTGTTAACAAACAAATAAGCAAAGACACTCAAAGCAACACCCTGTTCCCCCTCTTGGCGCAGGGTAAACATGGCCAAAGTAAATAATTTCTACGAGCCCACAGCTCAGGTTTCAGACAGCTTCTGCTCTTGGGATGATGTCCAAGAGACATGATACAGAGAGAAGACCTGGCTGCATGCACATCCATACCCACCTTTATGCTGTTCACACCTTTGTGTTTATCAATCATAAGAAAGTTAGCTTAACCCTTTAACAGCGGGCAATCGCCGCCGAAGCACCTGTTACACGCCTGTACTTGCTGTGAACAGCTCATTAACATCGAGCGTATCACTGCTGAGACGTATGATCAAACACACCTTGAATTACCATAATTAAAAATGTCAACACATGAGTTTTGCTCAAGTGTTTTAAAAAAATGACAGGGTGTAACGCTGCACTCGGCATGGAATGGACACAGAAACCTCAGAATTTCTGATTCTTGGCTGGGGAAAGAAAAGGGAAGATCACTGTATCATGTGCATCGACTCTGCAGGGATTCATTTTTTTTTTCTTCTTGTTCTGGCTTTCCAGTTCTAAGGTATGCTGCACAGACTGTGTCCTCACCTGCAGGTAGAACTGGGGGTGGAGAAGAGGTCAGTGACAGGGGCAGAGTTTATGGTCCCACCCAGAGAGACAGGAGAAGAGTCTGTAGTCACTGCAGTAGGATTCTTCTGGAGCTCTTTCAGACGCTGTTCCTACAATAAGTATGTGAGTGTTAGCAACATAGGCTGATCTGAATCCAAACACTTTTTTCCTTTTCAGGATTTCTTTTAAGAATATGAGAGAAGTAGAAGAAGAAAGACAAATTTGTCGATTATTTTTTTGTAATTTCAGATTTTTAAATATTAAAGAAAGAATATTTACTTTATTTGTATAATTGTGAGTTTTTTCTTTTATATTTACAACTTTAATCCCCGTAATGTTTTTGTCTACCTACTGCAGCCCTAATTGTAGGGGCCACAGTAGGCAAACATTTAGTCATGGTCTTTGGAGGACTGGACAATCACAGAAAAAAAATTCCATCAAAACATTTTATAAAACTGATCAGAAACATAAATACTACCATTGATGCCAGTATAGGGAAAGCTTCCAAAATGAGGTGCTCAACACACCTCCCAAAGAAAATTTCTCCTACCTTCTAAAGTACAGCACACAAAATGCCATTTAAGACAACATGCTGCCAGTGCACCAAGCATAAAGGAATGTAGGTGGAGGGAGTGGGATGTACTTTTAGTGCTTTTAGGCGAGCCTGCTCTTCCTCCAGGGCAGCCTGTTTTTCTCTCTCATCTACTTTGGAGAAAGATATGCCAGTGTTGGCCAGGGAGGAGACAGCACTGGAGAGGGTGCTAGCTCTAAATCAAGGGACAAACACAGGGAAAAAAAGTGACCAAGAATCATTTTAGGGCCATCAAGAATCTGCACACTCTTACAGCCTGACTTCAGTATGCATACTGCTTTTTGATCTCATTCTGTGGTCAAAATTTCTACTAGGTTCTGAATAACTGATACAAATACACACATTTACTTTCAGTCCAAAAATATCAAGCTGCTGAGGCAAACACAAGCCTCAGCTATGAGATGGGCTGGTAGGGAGCCATGAATCAGACCTACCTGCTTGCTGCTGTTGAATCTTTGACTTTCTTTCCTTCTAAAGATGCCAAGTGCTGCTCCAGGGCATCCAGCAGACTGCTTGGGGCCTAACATGAATGTCATTAACACATTAAGTTTCACATGCTGATAATGTTTTTTTAAATAAAGGCATGAAAGCAAGCCAAGTAAATACCAAGAGCCCACAAACAGCTTCAAATACAGAGATGGAGAGAGAAAAGTCAGATACTTACACAGACTGTAAACTGAGAAAAAGAGACAGAAGAAAGGAAAAAATACAGAAAATAAAGGTGGCAACAGTCAAGATATTATCAAGAACATATTTGGGGAAAGCTAAAATAATCAGATTTATCTATAAAGTTTAATGTAAATGTTTAATAAAAAGTAAAGCTGACCAATAAATCTGCTTTTGAATATAGGTTAATGGCCTGACATCCAATACGACAACTCTCGATTCACACCTTTATTTGCTGAATGACGTGTAAGGTCAGGAGTGAGTGTGAGCTGGAAGGTGTGTGTAAGTGCAGCAGTGGCCACATGCACCTCCTGCCTGTTGTAAACAGTGTTAAAACGTGTTAGGCCTGAAACTCCAGGAACTGAAAGAACAATAGCAGCCAAATTTTGTAATTATAAATTGTCACAAAACCAATTAGAGCCAAAGACCTTCCAGTATAGTGTCCAAACTTTTGACTGGTTCTATATTACAGTGTGTTAAGCCCATCAGTGCATCACTCTATAATTATATCACTGCAGTTTAAATTGTACTAAGCTGATTGGGATTGTACAATAGTGTGGAACTCTATTATATTGTAATGCAGTGCGCCTCAGAGTTATGGTGCTTAAAACTCTACAAGCTGTTGAATTTCTCATAATGTTAAACAGTCAAACCTAATTTATTGTTTTGGCTGTATATGTCAACATCCTGTTGCTTTTCTTTAACTTCTGGTTCCCCAAACACAGGAAAGATGAGCTAAATTTTGCTTATGGACCCTAAAGTACTGAGATATTTAAAAAAAAATAAAACAGCAATATTTTTTACTTACAATACAATACAAACAAACAAACAAAACAAAAAGCGCACCTCCACTGCATAAAGTTTTGGTGAGATAAAATTGGTGGGATATTGACACCTCTGGATTGGTTCAGTTGCAGTTTCTCTTGTGATTTGGTGAACAATTCTTTTAAAAACACACACACACACACACACACACACATGCACATACACACACATACAGAGTCCAGTAATCAAGGAGGAAACACTTTGCACACAGCATGAGGGAGGACACCACAAGGGACAACACAGACAATAAATACACAGCAGGTAATTAGGGGCGAGGAAACAGGTGGGAGTGTAGCTGCAAACTATACAGCAGATGCCACAGAAAATAACAGTTACAACAATAAAACAAGAAGACAACTGAATGGAGAAAAACGCTTATCGTGACAGCGGAGAACAGGAGGACTAGAACATGGAAAAACAAAGGACGAATGCAGACTGGGACATCAAGGAACACAGAAGGGAACAAATCAGGGATTATAAGACAAAGGGAGTTAAAGTAGATACAAAGCACAAGAGACAAAAGACCACCAAGTAAGACAGGAAAAGACTCAACAGATGACAGACTCACACATACAAACTCAACATGGCGAGACAAAACAACCAAGGAGACAAGACTGGAGGGAACGGAGTAGGAACACCAAAAGGGAGCTAATAAACCAAAATTCATCTACAAAGGAAACAAGTTCAAATAACAAATCAAATAAGGAACCTATACCAGGCATCAGAAGATAATAAAACTGCCAGGAAATCCAAACACTCAACAGAAAACCATGAACATTAATCCTTCCATCCATTTTCTTCTGCTTATCCTTTTCAGGCTTGCAGGGGGCTTGGCGCCTATGCCAGCTATAAATCACTTTTCAAAAACGAAAACAAATCACAAACTCACAAAATTCAAAACCCTGGGTCCAAGACCCCAAGACCATGACAGTTTTTGTCCATCTGACGCCACCAGGTTGCACCTTAGACTCCCAGATCTGGGAGGAGATGCCCCAGGACACCATCTGTCATCTCATTAGGAGCATGGCCTGATGCTGTCAGGCATGCACACAAACTACAGTTTGAGTTGCTGCAGAGATGTTTCAGAAAAATGGCCTGACACGTCTTTGAATTCAACCCTCTGTAGGTTGATAATTTTCATTTCCATCAAATAATGTGGCAACTTTCTGTTCCTAACATTACCCAGCACATATCAGTATAGACACAGCATGATTTTTTTCCCATTGAGATCTAATGCATTTTCAGTGTTCCTTTAGTGTTTTGAGCAGTCATTCCCAAAGAGCTGTTAGCCGAAAACATGGCATATTTTAACATGGTATGCAGTGTGTCCTTAAAAAACAATCTAAGTAAAGTGCTCAAGTGGAAGACGAAAGAATAGAGGCAGACAAAAAGTAAATGTACGGTATCTGAAAGTCATGTCCTTAACAGTTTAAAAGAGGAGTAAAAGAAGCCATTTATGTCACTGTGAATACAGAGGTGGTGGCTGATGACACCATCTGTCATCTATAATGTAGTCTTCACATCTCTTTCAGGTGCCCCAACACCCTACTCACAACCTAGTTCAGGTGACCTTAAAAGGCCACATGATGGGGGGTGGGGGGGCCAGGTCTCATAATGGTTTCACACTGAAACCCCTGGTGGTAATGACCCATGCCTGTTTTCACACCTTGGATCATGTAATGATGCACTTGATCCATAGTGGGTCAACGACCACCTCCAAAGGGTACGGTCCCACTAGGGTTAAATATAAGGTACTCTCCACCATTTGGCTTTAGAACTGAAGAAGTCTCTTGGATAAGAGGATGTGAAACGTCTTAAAAAAACAAAAAAAAACAAATGAGTGCAGTCCAGTTGCCTTTTTCAAGCTCTTGAGACTGTCATGACCTGAATCACTGAGAATATCACAGACACCATGCAGAAGTAAGGGAAACAAGCAGAAAAGAATGATGTATGCCAAATTACACAAGAACTGGACTGAAAATCAGTGGCAAACAGGTCTTATGGAGTGATGTTGTATAAAGCGCTTTGAGTGCACAGCTAGAGTAGAAAAACACTATATAAGAAGCAGTCCATTTACCATGAATCCAAATTTTAAAATTTAGATTCTAATCGTCATCAGTATGTACAGAAGAGGTCAGCAGAAAAGGTCCAACACTGAGTATCTACAGCCATCTGTAAACACAGCTGAGGCTGTCATAATTTGGGGCTGCGTTTCAGCTTGGTGTGTTGAAGAATAGAAAGTGGCCATACCAAACATTGATTTTCAAGCCTCATTAGAATTGTACAAACTCAGTTTTTCCTTATATAGTGTATTTCCATTTATGTTTACGTTTCAATAAATCACTCCATTTCCCATTTTCATAGTAAAAAATATAAAGAAGACTTTGCATAGGGTTGCATTAATCCCCAAATTCAGCTATTCTCCACCTTTACTTAAGCAAGCCATCAAAGAACTACTGAGCCTTGTTTTACCAAGTATAAGCAAAGTTGCCCTAAATGATTATCTTTTGCATGTAGGATTACCTGAGAGAGATCTGGGATGTCTCCTCGATCAATTCCAACTTGCTGAAGAGAAAAAACCAAACAGAGACCATCAGAATGGGAAACAATTAGGGCTGCAACTATTGATTATTTTAGTAATCAAGTATTCTATTGATTATTCCATCAATTACTCGAGTAATCAGATAAGAAATATATTTTTCGTAACAGTTCATCTGCATATTTAAACTTCCGTACTGCCGCTGATCCACACTCCAGTCCAGTAGGTGGCAGTAATGCAGCTCTAAGCTGGTTTGCCCACTGCCATTAAACCCACAAGAAGAAGAAGACGACCGAACTGTAATGCTGATAATCCGGGTGAACGAGACACCTGAGCGCTGCAGAGTTTAAACGAAGCATCAAAGCAACAAATTGCTTCGAGGATTTTTTACAATCGAATTATTCGAGTTACTCGAGGGATCGTTGTAGCCCTATCAACAATAGCCACCTTATTTAATGATCCCATGTCCCTGACTGAATCAGGCTTCTGACCTACCTCTGCAACTTTTAGGAACTCTGAGATTCTTGTCATTCGTGTAAGAAACTTCTTGTAGATGTCCAATCCTTCTTTGCACTGAACTTTCTTCATGTCAAAGTATTTCTCTGTTAACAACACAAAAAAACAAAAAACAATTACTACAAAAATGTTATGAGAAAGACTTTACTCACCTATAAGACTTTATTTGGTCTTTGGGTGAGTGAAGTTTTTCCATAGTTATACATGAGGTGCATCAAAGTCCCAGGATATGACCCATAAAAATTGAAAACCATACCTAATTTACATGTGACCTTACTTGCAAGGTCTTATAATAGCAATAAACTTGTGAGATTTGCATATCTCACCATATGTCCATGACGATATGAATACAGAACAATTTCAGAAACAAAGTGATTTTCTGTGGAATTCTTCCTGAATCAGGTTGGCACCAACAAAATAAATAGGCATACATGACTACAGTTAGGTCCATGAGCTTTGGTCAATGACAATTTTTGTAATTTGTGTCCACTCACTAATGGCTGTGCCGCTGTACTCTTGTTGAAAACTGGGAAGAAAGCAGCTCACACAAGCATAAATGCCAGTAAGTTGCGTACCTAGGCCCTGCAAAGACCCACGCATAAGTCTAAATGGTATCTAATAGGGCTAGTGTCTCTGAGTCGCTCTGACAGAGAACCAGCATCACAGCCATGCAGCGAGGGTGACAACCATC
Source organism: Archocentrus centrarchus (assembly GCF_007364275.1). Taxonomy (NCBI): domain Eukaryota; kingdom Metazoa; phylum Chordata; class Actinopteri; order Cichliformes; family Cichlidae; genus Archocentrus; species Archocentrus centrarchus. Next base: position 37,665,110 of record NC_044359.1, on the reverse strand, counting down.
ATTGACTGTTTTCACCAAAAAAATAATTGCTGGCTAGTTGAGGTGGCTGTAGCTCAGGAGGTAGAGCAGGTCACCTACTGATCGGAAGGTCGGTGGTTCAATTCCAACGCAAGTGTTGGAGTGTGAATGAATGTTAGATAATAAAAGCACTTAGCTTAGCTAATCATGGAAGTGCTGGTGGTGAATGGGGTAAACGTGTTGTATAAGCACTTTGAGTGGTCAGAGTAGAAAAGCGCTATATAAGAATTAGTCCATTTACCATTTAGTTAATACACAGGAAGCAGGAGGATGCACGGATCATTTGTTGCACCTTGAATTTTGCACTTGACAAAGAATGAAAAAACTAAGATTAATACTAAACCTAATTAAGACTAAACTAAAACTAAGCATTTAACAAAAAAAAAAAACAAAATTGAGCAAACCATTCTAAAAACTAATTAAAGCTTACTGAAATAGAGAAAAAAAAACTACAATGAAATAAACTAAACTATAATCCAAAACTACTGTAACCTTGGCACCTCGGCCTAGCACAGCGCTGGTGATCAACCGCTAGTTGGAACCCTGCATACAGGCCCATGCCATAACATTGCTCCACAATATGGTGCTCTGGAGGTCTCATTTTCCTTCTTCATACTTTTCTCTTTCCATCACTGAAACAAGCCAATCTTGGTTTCATCTGTCCAAATATTTATTTTCAGAAATGGGCAGGATCTTTAAGTTGCTTTCTAGCCTTCCTGTTCTTGAGTGTAACCAGAAAACCTCTGGTTTGTTGTTAACCCTCCGTAGTCCCCATTTATATTCATGAAGGCATTTCTTAACTGTAAACATTGGGACTGATGTGCCTACTTCCTTGAGAGTGTTCTTGGCTTGGCTAGATGCTTTTTTTTTTCTTTGCCAAGGAAAGAATTCTGCAATCTTCACTTTGTCTTCCAAAATCATCTAATTATTATTTGGTTTTTTCGGCCCAATGATGGCCTCCGGCACTATCACAGAGTTCCAGTGAACATTTACAAATACAAGTTCAACACTTGGAATCCACTTCAGATCTTTTATCTGCTTAACCTGTCACTGAATAATAAGGGAACAGGGCTCACCTGATCATTAAATTAATGCCATTCAACTGTCCAATCACTTTTAAGCCTCTTAAAATGAGGGCCTATATATACAAATGGTTGCAGTCAATCGATGCAAAACTTTGGTCAAACCCATGAATTAAATCTGCACTTCAATAACATCTTGATGAAAACAAGGTCTACTAAATAAAGTTCTCTCTACAAGAATGTGCAGAGCCTCATACTGTCAAACTGGTTGCAGTCCATGCTCATCATTATAAGACAGCAACAAGCAAAGCCTGCTACTTATTCATTTTAGGCTTTAAAGTGTGAGAAACCTACTCTCCAATCACTTCCTTGCTTTCAAAGCTGAATGCAGTACTAAAGAATCAGAAGGATGCCTGCAGTAGTTCATTCAGTCTTTCACCCACGACTACTGTCCCTTATCTGAAGTTGTCCCTTCAATATAATGCACAAGAGAGTAAGGAAAACCAACAGTCTGAATTGCAAAATTACAGGACCATGACACAAGAACTTGTTTTTACCCAGGAGGTTGATTATGCCCTCGTTGTAGGCTGCAAACAGTCGGATTGCATCTTTGAACAGAAGCATGAATGCTGCATTGATCACACCATTTGTCAGTTCATTGGCATTGACCTAGAAGAAAGATGCTGGTGTTAAAAACATCAGGTTTAAGCTGCTTTTGTCAGCAACGCATTTAGATGCCGGACAATATTAAGTATTCACATTGAAATCTAGTAACACGTCCATCTGATTTTGGACGATAGGGATGGTTTTAAGGAGTTTCTCTGTGTTCATGGTTCTCATCACTCCATCCGACCTGCAAAAAGGAAAGAGAAAGCTTTAATTATTTTAACCCAACAAACTCCTAAGATATTGGTCATTATTTATTTCAGGCTTGAGTATTTCCATTGATGTGGCTGGCTAAGTGCCCTGCCTAATTTGCATGCTTTAAATGGATATAATTAATCAGCCGGCATATTGTTTCTACAATCTCTACAATGGAGGTCAAGACTGCAAACTTGGCACAACACCGGAGCCACAACAGCTATTTTAATGAAAATATGCCACAGTCCCACTAAATGAAGTAGAGTCATAACTATAGTTACAGTGGTGTGAAAAAGTGTTTGCCCCCTGCCTCATTTCCTGTTTTTTTGCATGTTTGTCACACTTAAGTGTTTCGGAACATCAAACCATTTAAACAATAGTCAAGGACAACACAAGTAAAACAAAATGCAGTTGTAATGAAGGTGTTTATTAGTAAAGGTGAAAAAAATCCAACCATCATGGCCCTGTGTGAAAAAGTGATTGCCCCTAAACCTAATAACTGGTTGGGCACCCCTTAGCAGCAACAACTGCAACCAAGCGTCTGCGATAACTTGTAATGAGGCTTTTACAGCATTCTGGAGGAATTTCGGCCCACTCATCTTTGCAGAATTGTCCTAATTCAGTTACATTAGAGGGGTTTTCGAGCATGAACGGCCTTTTTAAGGTCATACCACAACATCTCAATAGGATTCAGGTCGGGACTTTGGCTAGGCCACTCCAAAGTCTTCATTTTGTTTTTCTTCAGCCATTCAGTGGTGGACTTGCTGGTGTGTTTAGGATCATTGTCCTGCTGCAGAACCCAAGTACGTTTAAGCTTGAGTACACGAACAGATGGTCTGACATTCTCCCTCAGGATCTCTTGGTAGACAGCAGAAATCATAGTTCCATTTATCACAGCAAGTCTTCCAGGTCCTGACGCAGCAAACAGCCCCAGACCATCACACTACCACCACCATATTTTACTGTTGGTATAATGTTCTTTTTCTGAAATGCAGTGTTCCTTTTACGCAGATGTAATGGGACACACACATTCCAAAGAGTTCCACTTTTGTCTCATCGGTCCACAGAATGTTGTCCCAAAAGTCTTGGGGATCATCAAGATGCGTTTTGGAAAAATTGAGACGAGCTTTAATGTTCTTTTTGCTCAGCAGTGGTTTTCTTCTTGGAACTCTGCCATGCAGGCCATTTTTGCTCAGTCTTTTTCTGATGGTGGAGGCATTGAACGCTGACCTTAACTGAGGCAAGTGAGGCCTGCAGTTCTTTGGACGTTGTTGTGGGGTCTTTTGTGACCTCTGGATGAGTCGTCGCTGCGCCCTTGGGGTAATTTTGGGCGGCCGGCACTCCTGGGAAGGTTCACCACTGTTCCATGTCTTCGCCATTTGTGGATAATGGCTCTCACTGTGGTTCGCTGGATTCCCAAAGCTTGAAATGGCTTATAACCCTTTCCAGACTGATAGGTCTCAATTACTTTCTTTCTCAATTGCCCTGAATTTCTTTGGCTCTCGGCATGATGTGTAGCTTTCAAGGATCTTCTGGGGGACCTTACTGTGTCAGGCAGCTCCTATTTAAGTGATGTCTTGATTGGGAACAGTTGTGGCAATAATCAGGCCTAGGTGTGGCTAAGGAAATTGAACTCAGGTGTGAAAAACCACAGTTATAGTATGTTTTAACAAGGGGGGCAATCACTTTTTCACACAGGGCCATGATGGTTTGGATTTTTTTTCACCTTCAGTAATAAACACCTTCATTTACAACTTGCATTTTGTGTTTACTTGTGTTGTCCTTGACTATTGTTTAAATTGGTTTGATGTTCCGAAACACTTAAGTGTGACAAACATGCAAAAAAACAGGAAATGAGGCAGGGGGCAAACACTTTTTCACACCACTGTACATTGCAATTGATGCTAAATAATCATTAAAATTAGGCAAATATAATAAATGAAAAAGATTGTCAGAAATAAAAAAAGATGCTTACTATTTGGAAATATCTTGTCTTTAAAATGGTTAAGTGAAGCAAAACAGAACTAATTTCCTAAAATACACATGCAGAAGTTAATGTTCCTTTCTTTTAACAAAACTGTTACAAGGAAAAGGAAAGTAGTGCAGTGATATTTTTCAATACAATTTAGCATTGAGTGTCAAACAAGACCAGGTTGCTTAAACATGAAATCAAGCTTTGTGGCTCAGGTGTAACTCAGGACTAACAGGACAGTCTGTTACAGTGACAGCTTGGAAGGAAAAATGAACCTTACCCTCTTTTCACTTTAGTGAAGTCAAATGCAACTTGTCTATAGGCCACAGCTTTCTCATTCAGATAGCGGCTGTATCTCCTGATGAACGTTGACATATCATAGCCTACATTAGAAACAAAGAGGAGAAATGATAAAAGACATGTTACAGGGAAATGTGGCTGAGTAGTTGTAGAAGCTGGTGATATACCTTGCAGGCCACTTTTGTCCAAAAAATTGCTCAGGTTGAAAAGTGTGTTCCTTGAAGCCAATATTGTATAAATCTCTGCAAGAAAAACACCATATGAGGAACCATGAATGGGTACATGAGTGCTGCATGCCCACAGATTCACTTGTGGGTTAAAAAAATATTATACCAATGTATATCATACCATGTGAAATACACTGTACATTGTTAATGTACAGTGGTTAAGGCTTTATCAGATTGTACATTTAAGTCTCTGAATGTGTCATTTCTGTCACTTAGAGTGCTGACCTCATTGCCATAGACCATTAGATGGTGTGTGGTGTTGAGGACTTGAAGACAACCACCCAGCTGGTGTTGGTGGTCCTCTCAAACAGCGTGTCAGCCAGCTGAGGGATGTTCACGTTCATCTCATTGGTGCACTGAATCAGGTCTGGAGGGTGAGAAGCACAGAAAGAGGCAAAGTGGAGTGATAAGTCAATGTTGCATTGAGGCAATCAATCCACAGCATCTGAGAAGAAGCACTCAAAGTGAGTGAGCTGCTGAGCAGAGATTTTTAAACACTTGGCTTCCTTATTTTTCTTTCATCTAGTCCTTTTTATATCACCATGCTGACCAAAACTGTACATTGCTAGAAGGCATAGGAATGTTGGTGAGCAAGAATTCATGTGAACAGACACTTTCAGGGCAAACAGTTCAAGGAAGGCACCAAATACTACAGTATCTCAAAAATAGCTTTATGAGTTATGTCTGTGTAAGTTCTCAGTCATCCAGGTCATAGTAGTCTCTGGAGCTGGAAAAAGGACAACTGGACTGCTTTTTGTTTCTTGAAGACATTTTCACTTCTCTTCAGAACTGAAGAAAATTACTATGGATTATTACATGGCTCCAATGTAGTGCTGGCTGCAAACATCCTGCAGAAAAACATGGGTGGATGTCTGTCCACTGTGTAGGTCACACTTTACAGTTGGTGATCAATAATGCACTGAACCACCCTCAGATCAGTAAAGCACTTGGAGCAGAGAGATGTCTCTTGGAGCACTTTAAACAAAGTGAACTGCTTCAAGCAAGTATGAAGACCAAGCAGAAGCAGACCCAGCGAACAACAAACTTGTCCAAGATGTTTTATACCAGGTGGAACAGCACCTATTATACGGTAACTCTCTGTCTGACCCTGCAGTAACAGGGTCCACTGATCAGCCTTGAGGCCTAGGTACTACCTAGGCCTCAAGGCTGATCAGTGGACCCTGTCTGGCTGGCTAAAGCACTCCAGGCCTTTGAATGTGCTACTGTCTACACAAGTAGTGAAAGCTATGTGACCGTCTCTGCCCTGCCTCCTCATCAGAGGGCTTTTAAAGTCCCCAAACACTGCCTATGATACTGCTCCTGTGAAGGCCTTCCAGGCAGCTGCTTCAATGGAGATCGCTGCACGCTGGTCAAGAGAAGTCACCATCCAAAATGATAACCCAAGCAAAGCGATCATTGCAGCTGCTCTAGACCCACGATTTCGAAAATTGAAACTTCTGACACCAGAGGAGCGGTTCATTATTCAAAATAAAATACAAACTCTTGCCCTGCAGTCCATGGATGGGAGTGCTACTGTAAAGATCCAGCACACCAGTGGGGATAAAGAAGCTACAGCATCAGCTGATGGCTCAGCCAAGAGTACTCCAAACAGATCTCTTCTGGCTCTCCATTCACTGCTTGGATGTGACTAAACAGACAGTGAGAACAATGAACTGGATGCTCACAACCAATTGTTCACTAATGAAGTAAGATTTTGTTTTTTTAACTGAAATAGGAATCATGCATATTAATGAACATTTAAAGTCAAATGTAACATCTCAGAATTAACCATCAGGCTGTTTTTATCTGTTGTTCTGCGGCAGGTGCTGATGTACTTTGGGGAGCAGCTCATCTCAAAGACAGAAAGTGTCCTTTCTTGGTGGAACTTGAATGCGATGAAGTATCACACTCTTGCATCATTGGCAAAACCACTCGTGTATTCCTGCTACTTCGACCCTCTCTGAGCGCCTCTTCTCAGCAGCTGGGAACAGTGTCTAAGAAGAGAGCCAGCCTCACTCCAATATGTCAATATGCTCACATTCCTCCACTGCAATCCTGAAAAAAACAGCTATTTATTCTATTAAAGACTTGACTGGTAACATCACTCATGACCCAAACAAATAACTAACTCTTTCAAGACTTTCATTCGACAAAAATTCGACAAAATGCAACTATTAAAGGAATTCAAACTGAAAATACAGAAATAAGCTTTAGCTGATGATTGATCACTTTGTCTGGGAACTCACAAGCTTCTCTTCCGAAGACGATGGGGGCGTTCCACCATTAAATTGATGGTTTTGCCAAAAATAACTATTTGTTCTCACTGATCCCCTAATAAACCTTCTGTTGCGTGGTGTAAGTCACTAGACTCAACATCTCACACTTTCTATGGAAAAACAACCATAACAAATAGTAACTTTTCAAAGCAAAACCACAGTTGTGGTCTAGAAGCTTTTATACCTACTTCTTAGCCAATAGGTTGCACTGTTTCAAAATTGGATCAAATCAAGTTCATTGGACATGGTGGACCTAGAACAAGCACTCTGTGCTGTTTTCTCTCATGGCATGATAAGGGTACTGTACTGTGCACCAATGTGACCCTATGCCCTATTTTGAGAGTCACAGCCAGCTAAACTCTCTCTTACGTTACTTCCTCTAAGGAATAGGCACATGCTGTAGGGGACAGGATTTATGTAAAATAGTGTGAAACTGAAATAATACAAACACAGAAAAATACTTATATACATATCATAATATGTCCACCTTAATTCAATAAACATTATAGGCGCATTAAAAGGTTAATTTCACTTGTCACTTACATGAACTCAGACTGGACTTTACTATGTTGACACATACAGGCAGATCAAAACGTCTCCAAACTTACTTCAATAATCACATGCACAATATCTAACAATCACATACAACCTTGAAGCTTACTCATATGCCACACAAAGGGTTAGAAAAGAGTGGATGCTTTGGGTTGGCAGACACACACATGCTTCGTTTGCCTTATGAGGAAAACTACTTCTGTTCATTTCTTCTATTTACTAATTGGCTCAACATAGCAAACTGTGTAAACCTGCACTCCTATAGGCCTGGAGAAACCCCAACATAAACCAGTTCCAGTACAGGTATTAAAAAAAATCTTGAACATGTTTTCAAAATGGAAACTTTATTTCATTCCAAGAACTTATATCAAAATATGGAATCAGCAAGAGTAAATTTCAGCTATTGAAGTCCATCCTACAGGAAAGATTTAATCTTAGTCAACTAAATTTAGAAATGCCTACTTGGGTAGCAGAATTTTTAAATCTCTGCACCCCTAAATTGTTATCAAAACTGTACAAGTTATTGTTAAATATGATGAGTCAGTTTCTCTCCCAATTGCACAATGGAAGCGTGATCTCTCCACCAATCAAGATCAAAACGTCTGGACACAAACTTGTTTAAACACTTTCAAAGTGAAAAAAGTCTACTCTTACAACTTATACAATATAAGCTCTCCATAGAGCACACTATACAGGACAAAGGATGTTCCAAATGGGTCTTATGTACTCAAACATATGCACCCACTGTGCAGGGAACTCTGCTAAGAACTACAAGCATGCTATATGGTCTTGTTCACCTGTTCAGAAGTTCTGGCAGAGGATATTTGAAGATCTATCCAGATTGCTGTATCCCAACCTCAGCCACACTACACATTTTAGGTGATGTAAGTGAATCAGATATAAAATCAAATAAATCACACATAATTCTTACTGCATTATCCATCACTAAGAAAGCTATCCTTGTGAACTGGAAATCAAAAAATCATTTAAGTATTAGATTAAATAAAGAAATTTACTTCTACATCACATTAGTCTGCCACCTCAAGAGTAGCAATAAGAGTTACAAAAAGGGTCTCAGATCAAATTCTTTGGACTTTTATTTGAAAGTCAAATGAAAGTTGACTAAGGTGACTACCATACAATTCAAAAACTCCTAATGGAGTCAAATGCCTTTGTTTAGACAGTTTTTGGCATTTTCCATTAAAAGTCCTAAAACTAGATATCCAAGTGTTTTCTTGGTTTTAGACTAGTCAGTCAGTCTATTTTTTTTTTCCCTTGTTTAGTCACTAAGAAATTAGTCGCCAGGAACATCCCTAATGCATAAGTTTAAAAAAAATGCATCTCTGTGAAAAACTAAATGCTGAGGGATGACCAGCATGTTAATGTGTTTATGTGGCTTCATGTGCAGTTAAACTCAGCTGGCTTTCTGTTAGTATCTGTCTACACTCAAGCGACACACTGCATTTTCTTATTTAACATGGGGCAATAACTAGGGGGGGAAAAAAAACACTACATCAGATCATTTAATTAAGATGCTGCTCTGTACTGCTGAAATCCAGGTTTTTGCACCACAAACATTATCAGACAAGAGCTATGCTCACATGTAAAAAAGAAAAAAACAAAAACAATAATGGTGTTGAGAATTTAGCTGCATTTAAAAATAAATCTATCACTCAGAGAGAAAGTTAGAAGGTGGAGTGTCATTCAGGTCTGTGTACTGCATGAGCTGCAGTTTCTGTTGGCTGATTCTTGCTGTCAGTTTGATTTAAAGCTGCATACACTGAAACAGACCATTAGAAACTGATCTAAACATGACTCATTAGCATTAGCAAAGTGCTGTTATGGTAAAGTCAATGACAAATGTGTGAAGTTTGATGGGTCTAGCTTTAACAGTATGCATCTATGGTGTGAATCTGAACATCCTAGGTCACATCGTTCTCGAGTTATGACCATTTGTGGAATTTACGGCACATTTCAAAGAGGGGGCTAATATTTCTGTCCTCATCGGTATATTCACTATTACAAACACATTACTAGGATTGGCCACAGCATGTTCAAATAAACCAAAAAGTGTTCTGATTTGTGCTGTACTGACCAAACAAAGTTTACTATATCCATAGTTTACATTTTACATCTCACTGGTAATTAGTAAAAGAATTTGTGGATAAACGAGCATCACAGAGAGCCTGGCATCCTGCAGACAGAAGAAGAGTCGAGCACTGTAAAAAACTCTATGAGGAAAAGCCTCAAAGTTAAATTAAAAAATAATAATAACACTGAACTTGTAGCTAAAATCAAAAGTGAAAAAAAATAATGCTCTTTCCAAGTATGCACAATAATGTATTCTGCAAATGAACAACACAAGGTTATGACCCTGTTTTTCCTATTATGGTGAGTTCTACATGGCAGGGTTCTAGAATTTTGGCCTGCTAGCCTTTTAGCATGAATACATTTTAAATAGACAATGAATAAATTTTAAATATACTCATGACACATCAAATAAAGTTGGTCTGATAAAAGCATATGAAGCATTAGATAGGAAAAGACTAAATGACTCACTGATATTGTCATGACGCATTTGTGCCAAAAGAGCTTTTACTTTGGTGTTTAGAACGTGTTTACTTTCTTGGATAATGCCCAAGCAATTCCCCGGTTAGAGGCATCTAAGTTTAAATTCTGTGGAATTACATTATTATGATATGATAGGCTGGTGAGAGCATTCCAGTGGTCAAATATGTGCCTGTAATCAGCAGCATAATTGTAAGGAAATGCATCAGAGCCAATCTCTCATTTGATCAGCTAAATTCCCCTGAGCTCTGGGAAGGTGAGGTTTATGTAAGTATTTCCTGTTACTTGTTACCTTGGCAATTCAAAGCTTCCTTTAGGAACTAGAGGAACACTTCATTGTCGGAAAGATCTATCCCCTTACAATCCACTTGTTATAACTTTATGTTAGTGAAAGCACACATGGGGTTCCTGACACTATTCCCAAACCTCGTATGTGGTGCGTAACATCAGAACACAGCAAATGTTTGACATAAACAACTGAACTCTTTAAAGGAATCAAAGCTCAATCCAGCTGCGTCCTGATGTTTATCCAGCACATGATGCTGGTTCTCTGTCGGAGCTGCTCAGAGAGCTAGCTTGATTAGATGCTCGCTAATTAGACTTCAGCGCTGGGTCTTTGTGGGCAGATGTACACAACCTACAATCAATCAATCAAATAAATACTTTATTATCCCCGAGGGGCAATTTGTTTTGCAGCCAACAGCAAGAATAAATAAATCTATAAAACAAATCAAACACACAACACATGCAACCAGGAACACAATCATCTAAAGAGTTCAAAAAGTTAATAGTATTAGGAATAAAAGAGAATTTAAATCTGTTTTCTGCACTGTGGCAGAGAGTACCTCCTTCCTGAAGGCAATAACTGATACTTTGAGGACAGGGGGGAGTGCTATCAACCCGAATCCTTTCTGCCTTTTGTGTGGCTCGAACCCTGTACAGGAGGGCAAGATCATGAAGACTTGCACTTGCCACCTTGCTACACAGTTTCACAACGTTCTCTAACCTTCTTTTGTTCTTGAGGCTCAGAGAACCAAACCACAGATTAAGGAAAAAGTTAAAACAGACTCAATACAACAAGAATAAAACATTTCATAAAAATGTTATCCCGTTAAAACCCCTAAGTTTCCGATACAAATACATACGCTGATGAGCTTTTGCACAAATGGCATCTGTATTTGCATCAAATGACGCAAGTGCTGACTAATGTTCCCATTTACGCTTGTATAGCTGGATATGTGTGTTAACTGCCTTTTGTCGCTTGCTGGGACTTTTTCTCCTCCTTGGTCCTCGCTCTTTCTGTCAGTTTTTGGCTGCAAACATAATTATCCCTGTTTTTTTTACTGTGTTCATTACCTCCATCCATTCCAATAGTTTCAGTAGTCTCACTCCAGGAATTGCTGAATTTGTGAGTCCTTATATTGATGCTTGATTATCATTCCTGATTATTCCTGATAAATTTAAACACTGAAGCAAAAAGTAGCCGAAAACACCAAGTGGACTTGGCAGTGCTGAACAGGCCAATCACAATTGTTGCGGGCTTCATTCACCTGACGTGTAGGTACATTTCTCCAGAGGTGCACATCAGGTTAGGTCATAGGTTACTGCGTAGCTTCAGAGGGGTTCCGTAGCTGCCCTGTGTGCGCTTCTCAGGTGGACTTTGACGTTGGTATTTTTTCCTGACTGAGAAGTGTTCCTCACATTTCTTCATCGTCCACAACAACACACTCGCTTCTATCTGTGCTGTCGCACTCAAACAAACTCCATATGGGACTCTGCTGCTTCTCTGCAAACTGCTGCCGTTAGTTTAGTTAGTTTTGTAACCCACAATATACTTTTAGTTAGTTATCGTTTTTCCCTTTTAATTATCGCTTTTATTTATTTCAGTTAATGAAACCGTCGTGAGATCGCGTGTACACCTTGTGAACGTGCCCGGTGGTAGATTGCAATTGCAGTGAAATAATGCTATAGTGCAGCAATCTAGTCAGAGAAAAAAATATCTGGTATTGGCAACGGGGTGTCATGCGTGGCGTGTGTGGGGTGCGCACCCGCTTGCTAATGGCAGTGATAGAACAGTTTGGGTAGTTCTATCCAGTTACTCGGGTAATCGATGGAATAAATGATAGATACTCAATTGCTAAATAATCAATAGTTGCAGCCCTACTGAAATTGCAACATGCCATAAGCCAATGCATCACCTTCTCACATAGGAGCAACAGGAATTCAGGTGACAGAGCAATTGTTGTAAGTAAAGTTTATTTATATAGCGCTTTACACAGACAACAAGTCACAAAGTGTTGTACAATAATTAAACACAATATCAGAAAAACAAAACATATAAAACACCATGTTAAAAACATATTAACATTATTTTTATTCTTTAAATATGTAAAGTCAACAGAAAGTCTGGTTAAACAGAAAAGTTTAACTGTTTTATAAAAGATGCCACAGAGTCAGCTAAATGGAGCTGGAGTGGTAAACAGTTCCAGAGCTTTGGTGCCACTGCCCGAAAAGCTCTGCCCCCCGGTCTTTAGTCTTGTACATGGGATAACTAAAAGATTCTTATTTTGTTGTGTAAGAGACTTTTGACTTGCATTCAGGCATTTAAAAACAATTGTTTTGTTTTGTTTGTTTTGTTTTTTTTAATCGGATTTTTATTGGTATCGGCAGATATCCAAATGTAAATATCGGTGTCGGACATAAAAAAGTGGTATCGTGCCATCCCTATTTCATACGACGTCTGTTCTTATGCTTTGGCAATCACCTGGACCCCCAAGCGTCCCTGGCTGCCATACCGCAACTCCATAGCAGAAGTTGGGTTGTACTGTAAGTCACGTGACCTTAATAGCGGAAGTGGGTCTTTTTCGTGTGCTTGCAGACTTCGCATTGAGTGGGTGGCCCGTTGCTGTGATACGTCAACGCATATGTCTATGGATTTACTGAGCTGGCTGTTCATTCAGTCTGTCACAAGGTACTAGATGTACAGGAGTACACACAAGAGGAAGTACTTTCCGGTGAAGTCTACTTCACCAGACTGGCTTTTTAAAGAATTAGTCAGTTTTTTGCTATTTTTGCTCTGTATCTTTTCTGTCTACATTTTAATAGCACAGCTGTGAGTCTTTTATAGAAGAAAAAACATTAATTTATTTGAGGAGTATTATTATTTAAATATGCCAATAGTTTATTTTTGAACAATTTCTCATGCACATCACCAGCTGAATGTTAATAAAAATGTCTGTGTGACATTTGGGACACGAGCTTTGACTCAGGAGTGCCTTTTTGTTTATACCTTTTGGGAAGAAAAATATCGAGATATATATTGTATATATCACCATTCAGCTAAAAAATATTGATTATTACTTTTGGTCCATATCGCTCAGCCCTAGTCAATAACAACACAGCCACTTCCTGAAATAAAACCAGACTCAACTTACACACGAATTGCTGGTCACAGAATATTGTTTATTATGATGGTAATTATCATAGTCCACTTGGAAAATAAAGCTTCAAATAAAACTAATTTATCTTTAGCCCCATTATATGTTTCATTTTGTTAAAAAAGAAAAGAAAGAAACAAAATGTTACTTCAAGCCTTCAACATGTTCATTTTTGACCCAAAGTTGCATTAAGTATCTCTACAGCTGAAACAATGCTCAGGTAAGTTGTTTGATGGTACCTTAAACTGAACTTAACTGTGCTTAATAACATACTGGTGCAAATAATTATTTTATGAAACGTGCAATGCAGATCCCTGCTTGGATTAAACAATTTAGATATGTATAATGTAGCTGTCTGGAGGAAATATTTAGCAGAAAGAAGTCTCTCCGCTCCTTATTAACAAGGACCAAAGCTTCTAACACTTTGCGAAATTAATAGCAAACACCTTCTCAATGATAAAAACGGTCCAATTTGCTAGATAAATTAAACAATTTCTACTGCACGAACTTCAATAGTAGACAGCCACAGTATGGCCGTGTGACGGTGACGTTACATATATGCAGGCCTCACAGCCACAGACAGTATTCAGAGGCACATGAAGCGGAAGGAAATACACAACTACAGCAATAGCAAATAACCAAGCAAAGCAAACTTACAGTCTAGATGTTTCTTCTTGGCCCCATTATTTCATGAGTGGTTGCCTTGCACACAGTTTGGAAATCGCCGACCCGGTGACGCTGTGCTGAGCGGCGGTTATCCTGTCAGTAATGCTCTGTCCAGACATTCTGTATCGGCTCAAATAAACGCTCACGCTACAGAAACGCTTCAAAAATCCAGCAGACTGGCCTAGTTATATGGACGGTGTCGGTCCTCAAAGATCTATTCCACCTGAACACACGGGAGACAACCAGACAGAGAAGAAATAATGAGACGATTAAATTTCCCTTATAAGCTAGCTAGCTACCCAGCAATGGTAGATAAGATTGCCCATACAACTTTAAAAACACTAACTTAATGTGCAACGAGAAACTCAACAATGGTACTTCATGACTGTATGACACGAACCCTGTCTTTTATTCGATCCGGCACGTCTAGAGCCTTTTTTCCTCTTCCCGTACAAGTCTTTCTCATATACCGCTGCCAAACGGAGAGAATGAAAGTACACGCTACTTCCGGATCAACTTTTCACAATAAAAGTAGCCTAATTTTCAGAAAAACGATATCAAAGAATGATGAACCACTAAAATTTCTTATTGTCAGTGTAATTTTTGTACACTAACTGCAGTCTTTACAAAGAGATAAAATGAGCAGCCCTAACATAAATAAAATACTACCACTTCCCATTCACCATCGGGCTTTTCACAGATTCTGTCCCCAATAATTCTGTCCCCAATAAGTCTTCCATTCAAATGAAGCTACTGATGTGAAATCCAACGGGTTTTTTTGTTTGTTTTTTTAAACTTTTTATTTATAACATTTTGAACATTATACATCAACAGTAACATTGTGTCTGGTGATAATTAAGAAGGAAAAATAATAATATTACTCAGGTACACATAGGCTTTAAAGTATTATCAGCTTTACATTCATTCTATGTTGGTTAATGTACACTGTCACTGTGTAATAAAACCTTTCATTTCTTCCAAAGTCTCTTACCCCAATTCCCCCTGTAGTCGTAGATTAAAGTCATGTTTTCCATCAGCCTAATGTTTTCCACTATGGATTTAAAGAGACTCATGGTGGCAGGGTCTTTGCAAAACCAGCATTTTGTCATGGCCTTTTTGGCAGATACTAGGGAAGATCTTGAAGAGATAAGCATTGTCTGTAGTAAGGTCATCCGGGAGATATCCCAGATCATTTGTGTGAATGAGTAATTGATGTTAAAGCCCAATGTTTTTGAGATTATTTCTTTACTTCTGTCCAAAGAGTTGAATGTATTGGCAGGTCCAGAATATGTGTCCATGATCTGCCTTGACTTCCCCACAGTATCTCCAGTAGATTGCCGATGTAGTACTGAATTTAGACTTTGTTTCGGTGTTATGAAGAAGCGGATGATGGTCATCCAGCCAAAGTCCCACCAACTGTTGGAGTTAGTTGATGTAAACTGTGTTCTCCAGATGCTTGTCCACATATCTTCTGAAATCACAATATTCATTTCTTTTTCCCATTTTTGTTTTACATAGTTTGTTGAGTCACTTTTAAGGTTGATCAGGTATTGGTATAGTTTACTTATAAGAGCTTTGTTACTTCCAGAGTTATATGCATTAATGAAAATTTCAATAATTGAAGAATCTCCAAAGGTACCTGTAAGAATAGATAAACGTTTAACTGTTTTTCTGTATATCACAATGTGTTGGAAGTGTTCATCATAAACATGCACATGACAATCGGATTGTAAGCACAAAACATACTCGTACATACCCAAATCCTCCAGGTGAGGAAAGCAGGTAACATACACACACCCACACACACTCACGTGATGCTAAATAAAAGAGCCGGCAGGAAGAAGGAGGTCAGACTCTCTCTCAGACGCACACACGAGTGTTGGCTGACGGAGACTCTCCCTGCAGGTGAAAGATCAACTACGGGTTTCTGTGTCTTCTTTTATTTAACGGTGGTCTAACAGTACCGTTATTTATTCTTCTCCAAATATAATCACGAACCTGCAAGTATCTATAAAAGTCTTGTTTTTGCAGCCCATACCTCATACATAGTGTGTCAAAAGCCATAGGTTTAGATTTTTCAATGACTGTACATACTGCAATAAGACCCTGTTTAGTGTTTAAACCTAATGTCTTGAGAAGCAGGTAAAAAATCAGGGTCGTAAGCTGGTCACCTAAGAAGTTCTATCTTCTGTTGGAGTTGTAGCTGCCCCATCAATTCCCTCCAGATTTCAATCCCAGATTAACCCATTGGCTAGCTGATGACCATACATCTTTCTCCGATGCTACGTGACCAAGTCTAGACTGGATTGGTGTTTCAGAAAGAGTCATCTCAATGTTTTTCCATTTTGCACTATAAGATGGGTTGCACCAACACACCAATGATCTCAGTTGAGCAGATATATAATAATCTTCCAAAGAAGGTAGAGCCAGGCCCCCTCTCTCCTTTGGCAGCTGCAGGGTAGAAAACTTTACTCTTGGTCTTTTTTTGAGCCAAATGAATCTTGAAATATGTTTGTTCCATTCCCTAAACTGCTTCTCAGGAATAGGTACAGGTAAGGCAAGAAAAAAATACAGTAATTTGGGAAGGATTTTCATTTTGATTATCTGTATTCTGTCGCCAAGTTCAACAGGGAGCAGGCTCCAGTTCCTAAGATCACTGTAGATTTCTTTATTAACATGGGTATAGTTAATATCGTATATTTGTGACACGTCTTTAGGCAGGTATATTCCTAAGTATTTAATGCTGGTTGAATTCCAATTAAACTTATATTTGGTTTTTAGGGTTTGTTCTGGCTGGAAATGAAAAGTTATGACCTGTGTTTTATTGACGTTGAGGGCATAACCCAAGTATGAACCATATGTTTCCAACATTCTCATTAGCACCTGGTAAGCCTGAGTACGGTTTGCTATTGTGACTAGAACATCATCTGCGTATAGACTTATTTATGTTCTTCCTTGCCTATTTGGATCCCTTTTAATGTCGTATCCTGGCGTATAGCTTGGGCTAGGGGTTCAGTAAACAAATTAAAGAGATTTGGGCTTGCAGGGCACCCCTGCCTGCAGCCCCGTTCCAAGGTCATATGCTTTTTCTGCATCTAAGCTGAGGATAATTGAACTATTTTTTCCTTTATTAATCTGTTCAAAGATATGAAGGGCTCTTCTAATATTATCGTGTGTTTGTCTATTTTTCAAGAAGCCAAGCTGGTTTTCATCAATTAATAAGAGCATTACTGCATTCATTCTCTGTACTAAAATGGTTGTGTATAATTTGTAGTCTGAATTCAAAACACTTATTGGCCTATAGGATTTACTATCTGTTTTATCTTTCCCCTCTTTCAGTATCACAGATATAAAGGCCTCTTTCCAAGAGGGAGGTATGGGTCCCCCTTTTAGAATATAGTTGAAGCTCGTTTCTAATACAGGTAGGAGGCTTCCCTTCATGGTCTTATACCATTCGGGGGGAAAGTGAAATCCAACGTTTGATTTGCTGTTGAAATAAAATATGTATGATTTATTGCACTCCCCTTTTAACACATAACTGTAGATGTACACTTCAGTTTGAGCATTTATTTTGGCGTCAAAATATGTAATTTCTGCATGAACGGCTTGACTCGGTTCTCATTTGTGCTTTCTTTAGTTTCCAAGCTGAACTCAGTCCAGTTTTTCACAGTGCCCCCTCTGCTGGGTTTAACTTATCTTTTAAATGGAGAGGATTTTAAATGAAAATGGCGGCCATATTTCATAAACAGTCCCGAGATCGCAAATCTTTTGAACATAATACACCAAATGTTGCAGATGATAGAGCTCCTGCTGTAAAGTTTTATTTGGATTTACCTGTGCCTATTTGAGATTTTCATAAGCCTCAGTGACAAAATAGGTTTTTCTGATTTTAATTCAATTAATTACTACATTCAAGTTACCAAATGCCAAAAAGAACTAATTGACAATTTGACACCAAACATGAGTTCAAAGGAACATTCTTCACTAATATGCTACAATGGTCATTAGAGTTTCTTACAGCCATTTTGGTTATCAGTATTATACAGTACCAGTCAAAAATTTGGACACACAGGAACATTGAATGGGTGACTGCATCCAAATTTTTGACTGGTACTGTATATATAGCATACACAGGAACATTGCTGTGATTCCCAGTCAAAAGGTCATGTTTGCTGTTTGGCCCTGAAATGAAACTTCATCTCAGCGGAGTGTGTTATTCTTTCCCGACAGGAAGCTGCATGAATTCATAAGCCTACTGATAAAGGCTCTATGTTCAAACCACCTTGTTACGTGATTGTATAGCAGGCTTAATTTGGCTGTTGCAGTTAGACAGTTATGCATGTCACATGGACTCTTCTTATTCATCATCATCTTCTAATTAATGTGATGGATGGATGGATGGATGGATGGATGGATGCTGTCTCAATACTGTGAAAAACTAAATAGCATTCCAAAATATTGAGATCCAACTCTTTATTAGTGTGAACGGTGATTAAGCACTGACATTATTGTTATCCAAATATCTATTATTTATTGGTGGGACTGTTGGGGAGGGCACAAGCCAGTCCCAAGCCCAGATAAATGGAGAGGGTTGTGCCAGGAGGGGTTTCTAGTGTAAAATTGTTGCCAGATCAAACTTTTGGATCATAAAGAATGAGATTTCCATACTGAATTGGTCGAAGCCTGGGTTAACAATGATTACCTGTGGTGCTGTTGGCCAACAGGGTGCTTTAGGAAACTGTGCTACCAGGTAACCAAAGTCAAAAGAAGAGGAAAGTGAGAAGGCATGTTAGAAGGCAGTGAAAGAGAAGGAAAACCAGAAGAGTGGATGTCAATATAGGTCAATAAATTTTTCCTGTTTCAGTGCCAGCTTTAACTCAGACCAGCTTGGATTCCGAAAAGGACAGTGGCAAACTCAGCTTGATTTTATTTTATTCATTCCAAACATGCATTTCAACAATGAATCCAATTCAGTTAAATTTTATTTGTATAGCGCCAAATCACAACAGTCGCCTCAAAGCGCTTTATATTGTAGGTAAAGACCCCACAATAATACAGAGAAAACCCAACAGTCAATACGACCTCCTATGAGCAGCACTTGGTGACAGTGGGAAGGAAAAACTCCCTTTAACAGGAAGAAACCTCCAGCAGAACCAGGCTCAGGGAGGGGCAGTCATCTGCTGAGGGGGGAGAGACAGAGATTAATAATAACTAATGATTAAATACAGAGTGGGGTATAAACAAAGTAAATAAGGTGAATGAAAAGAAACAGTGCATTATGGGAACCCCCCAGCAGCCTAGGCCTATAGCAGCATAACTAAGGGATGGTTCAGGGTCACCATGAAGTCACTGCTAGTTAAAGTGAAAGGAAGCCTTTCAGGTTCAATCACTCAATCACTGTGCACTTTGGCAATTTCATCCAGACCATACCACATAAGTTCATGAGCTACCATCAGCTGTCTTAATCCTGACCTTGAGAAGATCTCTTTCAGTGCTGACTTTCAGGGACATCCCAACCACACCATGCACAACTAAGGTCACCTTCTCACTATGTAGCCTCAGTCTGTCGGCAGCCTTGTGTGTGATGTAGTTTGTGTTGGATACAGGGTCAATCAAAGTGCCAGTCTTCTGGCCTGCATTGGCAGTGACCTCCAACAGCATCATAATTACAGGAAACTCAGAGTCCATTTTCCTTTAAAAGTTCAGTTTGGTTTTTACTGGTGTTTGTCATCCTTGCTGGCTTGTTTGTAAAAGCTTTTTTGCACCTCTCAGCCATCTCTGGAGAAAGCTCAGACAAAAGTCCTGTTCAGATGTCAGCTGAATTTTTGGAGGTGCATCCAAGGCACCAACCACAAGCTCCCAGCTTTTCAAATGCAGTCTCTTATGATGGTGCTTTAATCCTTTAGATTTTCTGCAGAAGATCTTATCAGTATGTTTCCCATCACCACATATACTATGCACATCCTCCAGTGTACTGTTTTTTGTAGAGGCACATCTTTTCTCATATTTCTTTCCAAGATGATGGTCTGGTCTTTTTGTCTTCTCAACCACTTTAAGCTGCTCGAGCCACCCAAGAATCTCCTTCTGGTTTTTCAGGAACGTCAATGGCAGGGCGTCAATGTGGTTGTCTGTTGTGACATTATTAGCTGGATCCACCATGAAGTCAGGTAATTTTCCCTCTATTGTTTTTTTTTGTTATCACCAGTGGATTCTTTATACAGTAGCACCAGAGTTTCCCAGTTTTGTGAGGTCAGCCAGAGCTTTTTCTACAGAATGTATCAGATCTATAACTTTTATTGGTTGGTTGCCATTCACAGGAAGTAAATTTTCTTCTAGAATTTCAATAGAGAAAATATAGAGAGAAAATTATATTTGTGATAAGTCATGGAATTGCACAATCCAGAAGTGTATGTTGTCAGTAGCAGGAGAGAAAAGACACAAGAGAAGTCAGAGAATAATGAGAATCACTGATAAAAGACTCAAATCTGCCATCGATATTCTACTACTGGTCAACAGGTGCACACAGTAATGATTAATTGCAATGCTGTTATTGCTTTGTTTAAACTGAACTGCCTGATTCATGTTTAATGCAGATGTAAATGCGAGTTTGAATGTGATATTTGTCTTTGTTTTAGTTTTCACGGTGTTCCATGAGTGTTTCATGGCCTGTAAAAGAAATAAATGTCTGTGGACATCAGTACAAAGTGTAAAGTCCTTTTGAGCAGACCAGAGTAGTTACATGGCTGAGGAGACAGGCTGGGGGGGACAAAGCGCTTCGAGGAGCTCAAAATACCCAGTTTGAGTGAGGAGTTGAGGAGCGAACTGGCTGCCAAAGATTTACCTTCTTCACTGGAACGGCTGGTTTCTATGTGTGTCCAGCTCAACCATCACCTCCGCGAGCTCCGCCAGCCCAGGAGAGAAGCATCAGAGAGATCTGTTGCCCCTCATGAGGTTTCGACGCCAGAGAGAGCAACAGGGACCCACCCTGTTTAGCCTGACCCAGACCTGGAGACAAGTGGAAGACTGCTTTCAACACGCACTCGGGCCACTTTGAGTGCCTCACTAATGCTCCAGAATTTTTTCAGATGCTAGTGAATGATGCACTCTGGGATTTCCTGAATCTATTTGTGTTTGTATGCTTGGATGACTTTCTGATATTTTTCTAAAACTCATTTCTAAGACATGTCCATCAGGTACTCCAGAGGCTCCTCGAGAACCAGTAAAGGGAGAGACGTGAGAGTTTCAAACTCAAACTGTCTCCTTCTTAGGCTACCTTATTGAGGAGGGATGCATCCATGCTGATCTGATAATGTCCACGCAGTGATCAAGTGGCCTGTTCCCACCACCCGTAAGCAGCTCCAGCACTTCCTGGGATTTACAAATTTTTATCGGTGCTTCATTCGAGATTAGAGCATAGCGGCTGCCCCTTAACCTGTCTGACTTATTCTAAGCTGTCTTTCCAAGGGAACTCCCAGGCCCAACCCTCATTTGACTGCCTCAAGGAGCTGTTCACCTCAACGCCCATTCTGATTGAACCTGACACCTCCAAACAGTTCATTGTCGAGGTGGATGCCTCCGAATCAGGGGTAGGTTTAGTATTATCTCAGCGAGTTAACAACAAGATGCGTCCCTGTGCTTTCTTTTCTTGTTGCCTCTCTCCTGAGCGCAAATATAATGTGGGGAGCCCAGGAGCTGTTGGCAATAAACCTTGCTTTGGAGGAATGGAGACACTGGCTGGAGGGGGCCGAGCAGCCAGTCATAGACTGGAGGGATCATAAGAACTTATTCTACATCCAGATCACTAAATGCCTCGGTGCTTGACAAGCCAGGTATTTTTTGTGAAGTTTAATTTTTCCATCACTTACCGTCCAGGTTCCCAGAACCCCCATCCGAATGCCCTCTCCCACCATCATCCCAGCTTCCTGCATCTCGGCCTCCCTCACTTGGCAGATTGAGTCTGTGATACGTTCAGCACAGCGCAGTGAACCTGATCCTGGAGGAGGACCTCTAAACCAGCTCTATGTCCCCACCACTGCCAAAACCAGATTCAATTGTCATCCTGAAACACACATAATGATTACTTTCCTGCAGCATCTTTTTTGGTGGCCATCCCTCATTAAAGATGTTTGTGAATATATCAAAGCATGTCAAGGCATGTCAATCTGCCCCCAAGTCGGATTGCTGAGACCCCTGTCAGTTCCAGGCCGGCCCTGGTCACACATCTCACTGAACTTCGTAACTGGCCTGCCTCCATCTTCAGTTAAAACCACTATTCTAACTATAATCGATAGTTTCTCCAAAGCAGCCCATCTCATCGTGCTTCCCAAATTGCCCACAGCCCTGGAGATGGCCCAATTCCTAGTAGATCATGTTTTTCACCTTCACAGAATCCCCGCAGACATCATGTCACACAGGGGCTCCCAGCACCTGTGCAACATGATGCGACAGCACCTGGAGCTCTCATCTAGCCTGGATTGAATATGCCCACAACTTCTTGACATTGACAGCAATTGGAATATCTCAGTTCAAGGCCAGTTTGGGGTACCAGCCACCCCTTTTCCCTTCCCAGGAAGCCAACCTTAGTGTGCCCTCCATTCAACGTCATCTGTGCCGCTGTAGATGACTCTGGAGGGCCACACAAGCAGCATTGCTCAGGACCATGATGTGGAATAAACCCTCCTAGTTTCATTGGCCCTTTCAAGATGCAGTCTATGATTAACCCTGTCACTGTACATTTGAGACTGCCTTGTCATATGAGCATTCTTAACTTCAGTGGCAGTGGCACAGTGGGTAGGTGCTTGCCTGGCAACTGGAGGGTTGCTGGTTCAAGTCCCCGCCTGAGCGCACTCTGTCATCGTGTCCCTGGTCAAGACACTTAACCCACATTGCCTAAGTGTGAATGTGGTTTTTTGATTACTTTCCCCCAATTCTTAAACTTTATTTTTTTTTTAAACTTTATTACTTTCCCCCAATTCTTGAGTAAAGGTGTTTCCTGGCAAATCAAATTTAAGACAACCCATAGCATCTTGTTTAGTCAGAAGAGGTTTTTAACCTTTGACTTTTACCATGGATGCCATGTTTAACCAGACTCTTTCCTGTTGTTGAATCATGTACACTAAGACCGAAAGTATCACCGCTGAACCGGCTGATCAAAGGAACTTTGAATTACCGTAATTCCGTCACCATTTGTCCTATCGGAAAAATTCAGATGGTTTCTGAAAGCTTCACACCCAACACAGGGTTGTTACGGTAATTGTTGCTGGAAGTTTACAAACAGCGGCACTTTTGAAGTACACTGTGTCGCCGACGACACATTTGCATTATGCAAAAATTGACTATCTAATTAAGTTTCACAATCTTATATTCAGCCAGAAAGTATTTTTGATCTTGTTTTGAGAGTGATATACTAAGAAAGAGCGAATATGTAAGATTATTAAACTTGTTTTATCTAAAGACTAGATATTTTGTCTTGTTTCAAGAAATCTTACCAAGTGTGCTTATCTTACTGCACTGGCAGATTATTTCACTTGATTATAGTCTGAACCTTCCAAAAACATTTTCCCTTATATTTAGACAGGTAATTTTGAAGTAGGGTTAACTGAGGCAAGTAAGGCCTGTATTTCTTTAGATGTTGTTCTGGGTTCTTTTGTGACCTCCTGGAAAGTCATGGATGAACTCTTGGAGTAATTTTGGTAGTCAGGCCACTCCTGGTAAGGTTCACCACTGTTTCAGGTTTTCCCCATTTGTGGATAATGGCTCTTACCATTGTGCACTTTGTGACTGTCAAAATAAATGCTCAGAAATATTACACCTGATTTTTGGGGCTCATCAAAGATGAGATTTTTTTTTATATATTCACTGTTACAAGCTTTTCTGAAGAAAAAAAACTTCAGCTTTATTTGGAAAAACGCAGGAATTCGGAGGAAGCCCAGATGTCCCAGTTTCCCACTAGCACTTGAACGTAGCTTATATTTGTGGAAGTGTGCAAAGCTGACAGTGAAATTTCTGTCCAAACCCATGGGGGCACGTGACATGGTCAGTGTATATCAGGCGATTCGTGCATACACGTTTAAGGTTTTGTAAGTGAGCAAAGTGGATGTTGCGTATTTTTAGACATTTGTATGGACAGGAAACTTTTTGAAAGCTGATACTTTTGCAATTTCCAGCCCTTGTACTCTTTTGAATTCCCCCTAGGGTTTTCATGGTATTGTCATATTTTATGTATGCAGAAATACAGCAATATTTAATAATGGTCATAGAGCCACCTAGTGGGAACAGGAGATGTCATGCTTTACATTCTGAGGTAGTGCTTGAAGGTGGTTCAGCAGAGCCATCTCAGATTTGGACAGGTGAGCCGTAAGGAGTTGGTGTTACTTTAAAAACTGTGGGGTTTCATCAAAGGGTGTGACCCTGGTGGCATAGAGAAATTCAATGTTTCGCCATGAACTATGAAACTGCTGTAACTCAAGGACACGTTGTCAAATCTGCATCAAACTTTACTGGTTTGCTAAGAGTCCTGCCCTGAATGTGAGATGCTACTATTCAGCAATTATTAAGACCATGTAGCAATAATTAACAACACTCTCAGTGCTATGTAGTGTTTGATACACCGCTTGTCCCATGTTTACCCCATCCATCTGACAAGCGCTCTGAAGTCAGCCATTTTGAAATTAAAGTGTAATCTTGGCAGCATTTTGTACCACTTTCAGGATTTGTACTTTGTAAGCTATGTAGTTGTTGATAATCCTGGTACCCTACGATGTCTATACAGTAAGTTCTATCTAGACTGATTAACGGGTTGGCAGCATTAGGTAACAGATGTACATATATGCGCTACAATCAATATGATTGATTATAGTAAGAATCATTTCAGTCTCAATCAGTGAAAATAGAGAAGTATGAATAAATCATTACACTGTGTTGTAATGATAGTCACTTTTAGTATGAATTTAACCTACTCTAGATGGCACTGTGAGAAATCTTGGAGTCATTTTTGACCAGGATATGTCCTTCAATGCACATATTAAACAAATATGTAGGACCGCTTTTTTGCATTTGTGCAATATTTCTAAAATTAGAAACATCCTTTCTCAGAGTGATGCTGAAAAGCTCATTCATGCATTTATTACTTCTAGGCTGGACTATTGTAATTCATTATTATCAGGCTGTCCTAAAAGGTGACCCTGAACAATCTCTTAGTCATGCTGCTGTAGGCCTAGGCTGCTGGGGGGGTTTCCATGATGTACTGAGTGTTTCTTTTCATTCACCTCTTTTCCTTCTGTTTATACTCCACTCTGTATTTAATCATTATTTATTGTTAATCTCTGGCTCTCTTCCACAGCATGTCTTTTTTCTCTGCCTTCAGCCCCAACCGGGCTCAGCAGATGACCCCCCCCCCTCCCTGAGCCTGGTTCTACTGGACGTTTCTTCCTGTTAAAATGGAGTTTTTCCTTCCCACTGTCACCCAATGTTTGCTCATAGGGGGTCGTTTTGACTGTTGGGTTTTCTCTGTATTATTGTAGGGTCTTTACCTTACACAATAAAGCGCCTTGAGGTGACTGTTTGTTGTGATTTGGTGCTATACAAATAAAATTGAATTGAACCTTTCCCATAATGACTCTATATTTCATCAGTATTTGAACATCACTACACTTGATATAACTTTGCTGACATCTAGTGGGCAGCATGCGACTATGGCACTGAATGTGGAATTGCCTGTTGTGCATTCCTGGAATCTGCAATGAAATGTAATTTCTTACAGAAAAAATTAATTTAAAGGTTAGTTACCTTTTTTTTTTTTAAGTGGAGCTATAGAAAATGATAAACACTTTGGCCCAGTTTCCTGTACAGGGATTACGTCTAATCCTGGACTAAATACTTTTTCCTATTTTGGTCTTCATTGACTTTTTTCCTTTTAGTCTAGGACCATGCTTAATCCATGACTGGGAAACCAGCTGTTTGGGTTTTACACAAAACATAACAAATAAATTGCCATAAATGGGTTGATGGAGATGCTATGTTTATATAATTTATATTCTATGTTCCATGGTAATAAACCCTATATTTGTCTGTAGGGTAATGAACTGTTTATTTTTTTCTGTGTGGGTGTGCTTGTAAAACTGGCAATAAAGTAAACATTCTGGTTCATTGCCCCCCACCACTACACACACACACCTCAAAGATGTTAAAAAGTAGGTGATCAGAATTGGTTAAGATGGCTTCTCATGTTTTTAGTGTGCTTTTTTCCCCCCCAGTGTCTCTCCCAGTGTGTCCAGTCTGGCTCCAATTACAGAGCCAGCTTTCCTCAGTAGTTTGTTCAGTCTCCTTGCATCCTTGTTTCTGATGCTGCCTCCCCAGCAGACTGCAGCATAGAACAGTATACTTGCCAACACAGACTCACAGAACATCTTCAACATTTTAGTGCAGAGATCTTAGTTTTCTTAACAAAAAGAGATGCTCTGCACCTTTTTGTATACTTCATTTGTATTCAGGGACCAGTCTAGTTTATCTAGGTGTAAACCTAGATATTTATATTTTGTTACCACCTCTATGCCCACTCCACAGACTTTCACAGGCTGTAGAAGGGGTCTCAATCTTTAGAAACTACTATCATGTCCTTATCTTAGAGGTGTTCAATATGAGGCGGTTTTTGTGACTCCAATTGCTGAAGGGATTAACAAGATTTCTGTCCATTCCTGATACCCTCCACAATGGCAGTGTCATCCGAGTATTTCTGGATGTGGCACAACTCCGAATTGTATTTGAAGTCTGCTGTACACAATATGAAAAGGAATAGAGACAGGACAGTTCCCTGTGGAGCCCCCGTGCTGCTCATTAATGTCCCAAAAACACAGTTCCCCATCCAGACCAGCTCTGTGAGCTTGTCTTTGAGTATATTTGGTTGGATGGTATGGAAAGCACTTGAAAAATAAAAGAACGTAACTCTCACATAAGCTCCAGCTGAGCGAGGGCTCGGTGAAACATGTAGGGGACAGCATTCAATTCAGTTCAATTCAATTTTATTTGTATAGCACCAAATCACAACAACCAGTCGCCTCAAGGTGCTTTGTAGGTAAAGACCCTACAATGATACAGAGAAAACCTAACAGTAAAACGACCCCCTATGAGCAGCACTTGGTGACAGTGGGAAGGAAAAACTCCCTTTTAACAGGAAGAAACCTCCAGCAGAACCAGGCTCAGGGAGGGTTCTACTCTTAAGTATCCTAGGAACCACAAGTAAGCCAGCAGTCTGAGAGAGAAGTGCTCTGTTGGGGTGATATGGGACTATGAGGTCTTTGAGATAAGATGGGGCCTGATTATTCAGGACCTTGTAGGTGAGGAGAAGGATTTTAAATTCTATTCTAGATTTAACAGGGAGCCAATGAAGAGAAGCCAATATGGGAGAAATCTGCTCTCTCTTTCTAGTCCCTGTCAGTACTCTAGCTGCAGCATTTTGGATCAGCTGAAGGCTTTTCAGGGAGCTTTTAGGACAGCCTGATAATAATAAGTCCAGCCTAGAAGTAATAAATGCGTGAATTAGCTTTTCAGCATCACTCTGAGAAAGGATGTTTCTAATTTTAGAAATATTGCACAAATGTAAAAAAAATCAGTCCTGCATATTTGTTTAATATGTGCATTGAAGGACATATCCTGGTCAAAAATGACTCCAAGATTTCTCACAGTGTTACTGGAGGCCAAAGTAATGCCATCCAGAGTAAGTATCTGGTTTGACACCATGTTTCTAAGATTTGTGGGGCCGAGTACAAGAACTTCAGTTTGATCTGAATTTAGAAGCAGGAAATTAGAGGTCATCCAGGCCTTAATGTCTTTAAGACATTCCTGCAGCTTAACTCATTGATGTGTCATCTGGCTTCATTGATAGGTAAAGCTGAGTATCATCTGCATAACAATGAAAATTGATGCAGTGCTTTCTAATAATACTGCCTAAGGGAAGCATGTATAATGTAAATAAAATTGGTCCTAGCACAGAACCCTGTGGAATAATTAACCTTAGTGTGTGAAGAAGACTCCCCATTTACATGAACAAATTGGAGTCTATGAAATAAATATGATTCAAACCACTGCAGTGCAGTACCTTTAATACCTGTAGCATGCTCTAATCTCTGTAATAAAACATCATTTACTCCAATGTTTGTGTACTCCAGTTTGTATGCAAACTGCAGGGGATCAAGTTTGTCTTTGACCTCATGTCACAGCAGGTGTAGAATCAATTCCAAGGTTTTCATGATGTGCAATATAAGGGCCACTGGTCTGTAGTCATTTGTTGAGCCGGACACCTTATTTTTGGTACTGGTACAATAAAGGATGTCTTCCATAGAGTCAGCACCCACCCCAGCTGTAGACTCAGGTTAAAGATCCTGTGGAGAGGTTGACACAGTTGGGAAGCAAAGACCTTAAGCAGCATTGGACACACCATCAGGGCCAGCAGCCTTCCCAGAGCAAAGTCTTCCTAGCTTCAATCTGACCCCTGTCTCTGTGACAGAAAAGGGTGGAGGAACAGGTGTGAGGGGAAGTAGCTGCCACATTAGAGATGCAGAGATTGGGTAGCTGTGGTGGAGAAGCACATCTGTGGAGGAGAAGACTGAGTAGCAGTGAAAATGCCCACATGTTGAGGAGAATGAGAAGAAGACTGAAGAGCAGCAGTGGATGTAGGTGTGATTGCAGAGTCAAATCTGTTGAACTGATTACGTTCATCAGTGCTTTTCACATCCCCTGTAAGTGTGTGCTGTTTCTTTTTGTTGTAGACAGAGATGTACTGATTCCACACCACACCTCATGAATGTTGCTGTTTTATATATTCCTTTTTATCTTTTTTATTTTGAGTGTTCTTGTATTCAACTCAACTTAAATCAGCTCTAAATGTCAATTGCTGCTGAATATAGAAGACAGGTGAGAACTGAATTTACGTTTCCCACGACCCACGGTGTGTAAGAGCACATTTGATTTATACTCACAAATGTACATTATATATATATATATATATATATATATATATATATATATATATATATATATATATATATATATATATATATATATATATATATATATATATATATATATATATACAGTAGATTGTAGTATTCTTCTAGTATTCTTCTTTTTTGTGTATTTTCTTAGTCTTTACCAATATCTCCAGCTCATCACTTTTGTTGGGCAGAGAGCTGATATTTCTCATGTTCACAGAAAGGGCTTATATTTCCACTTCCAAGTCTTCATCTTTGCACTAGCACAGCATCCATGAAAGCACCTCAGAGTGGTAGGATGGTATCTTCCAGATTTGCTCCATTTCAAAGAAAAAGCTCTTCTCTTTAGTAAATTCTTCTCCCCACAGAAAGATCCAAAAAAACAACAAAAAACATATAAAAAATAGAACAAAAATAAAGAGTAAAGATCAGAGCTACCAGATTTATAAAATGTACCTCTTTATATCCTTAAGCATACTTATCTACCCCCCCCCCCCCCCGTGTCACCCCCCCCCCCCAAAAAAAAAAAAAAACAAAAGAAAAAAAAAGGAAATAAAGAAACTAACAAGAGCCTACAATAGAGCTCCTCTTGGCACAGGAAAGGTGTTTGGAACAACAGAGCATGCATTGCTTAAGCTGCCCGTCTACTCACTAAGCACACAATCCTTTGTGGTCATCTTCCTGATGTATTCATGGAACTTAGGATATATTCTATTATCGTAGGGTCTTTACCTTTCAATATGAAGCACCTTGAGGTGACTGTTGTGATTTGGTGCTATATAAATAACACTGAATTGAACTGAATTTATATGACTCTCCAAACATCACAAACACAAGAAAAGCTTGCCTCAAACACTCAAGGTGCTCTCTAGGGAAGGCTGTTAACCCTTTCTCTGTTATGTTGTTAGCTGAAAAAGGAGCTGTCTGTGTGTGTGTGTGTGTGTGTGTGTGTGTGTGTGTGTGTGTGTGTGTGTGTGTGTGTGTGTGTGTGTGTGTGTGTGTGTGTGTGTGAGAGAGAGAGAGAGAGAGAGTACTACATTATATTGGAAACACTGGCTGATGATTTTAAGGAGAAATTTTGATAAAAATGTCTCACATCAAATTCCTTAACTAAGCAACAGTCTCTCATGAATAAAAAATTGTATTTACATAAACTTTGGGCTCATTAGGATCCTCGTGCCCTACTAAACAGCTAATATTATTTTATAGTTCCAGATTATGATGTATTCACTTAAACCCGAGGTATGTAAACGCTGGTATTTTTGGAAGTTTTTAATTTTAGTGTTACAGCTATGTTTTTCATATAAATTTTACACTATAAGAGTAATTAAGTATAATCAAAATTATAGTCGGCATTTTGTTTCACCTGATTTAACCTCTATGACTTGTAAGATGAAATTAGTGTGTGCAAAGATAGAAAGCAACTAACTGTGAGCTGTGTTTGAGCTGATGAGATACTGTGAGTGTCACTGTTATCAGGCAGGCGTCTACATAATGGTGGGAAGAAAAGTCCCCACAGTCAGAATAGTCAAAAATTGTATAAATGAGGTGTTTCTTTTTCCTTGTACGTATCAGTGCTGGTGTGAAGACCGTTTGTGCTGTATTGATCTTTCTGTAAAGGTTTCTTTCAATAAGAAAATCAGAAAATAATTTTGGTTATTTTTTTTCCACATTCTGACTACACTCACAAGACATAAATGCCTCTAACAATCAAGAGGACATCAGGAATGTCTCCCGGTCTCTGAAAACTCTGGAATAGCTGCTGCTATCTTACCTGGACTACTGAACCCATCTCCAGAGTTTAAGTATACTTTTGAGAGACTACAGTGGTCTTCTTGCTGGTGTTGGAGCTAGAAAGCAGCAAACATTCAAAGAAAGCAATAAAGACTGAATAGAATGATTTTACTACTTTGTTATGTGCCATTTTACAGAAATTCAGGCTGATTTTTTTTAACATGATGATGCCTTTAAGATTGTGGTGTTGTATTAGAAGTCCAGCAGTGTGTTTTTCCAGTACTGTCTTATAACACATTTCAAACAATTGAGTTCTGTGTGTCACATGTTTATTGTGGTGATTGGAGGTCCAGTTTTGTAATTGTGTAATACTGAGAAATACAGATGCTTGGTTGATAAAGTATATTTTACTCTTTTTTAACGTTTAGAATTAACATTATCGGTAGAATTAGTTCAAACTGAGCAGTGTACAAAATATATTTATCATTGGCTGAAGTAAGCATATAGTACAACAAATATTTGAAAGTGTAGTACAGAACTGTAGTATTTATATTTGAATAGTAGAAGAAGTAGAAAATATAGTATAAAATATACTTTAAGTGCCTAAAGTACTCATAATGTCTTTACAGGTGAAAATTTATTCCCTTGAATATGATGAAATCACTTTAACACTAGACAGTAAATTTGTGAAATACTTTGAATTTATTAGTAAAAATTAAGTAAGGGGAAAACGAGGCATGACATTAGTTCATCATATTCCACCTGCGTGGGACCGATGTACACAATACAATCAAATAAATCCAAAGGACTTTTTTCCGTTAATGCATTAGCAGCATTTGCATGAAGCTAGTCTGTTTTCTCTGGTTGGGTTTATCCTGTCCAGTGATGTAATGATATAAGTGGTAGTAACCAAAACAACAGTAAATTCCTGGATTAGTGGAATGATAATAGACTCAAGCATTTAAAGCACTTTATACATGTCATATTCACCCATGCACATGAGTACTTTCTTCTACATTTAAGTACTTCTACCTAACATTGACACATGAATGCAGTGGGAGCAACTCAGGGTTCAGTATCTTGCCCAAAGATACATAGACACAAAGATAGGAGTAGCCAGGGATTGAACCACCAACCTTCCAATCACTAGGTGACCTCCTGACCCCCTTGGATAAGAAGATTGAAGGATTTATCATGGTGTATCGCATCAGTTAGTTTTCCATAAAAGTACAGAACAGAGAAGGGACATGAGTATGTTCAGTTCAGTATCTCCCCCAAGGACACTTTGGGTCAAGGTCAAATTTCAGTAGATGCATCTATGGTGTAAATTTGAAGGGGGGGTGGGGTGGGGGTAAAGGTGTATAAAGTAACAAAGTTATTAGTAATTAAGAAAAAAAGAGTGATTAAGAAAATACAAAACAACAACAACAACAAATACAACAGAACACTAAAAACTATAGTCCCAACACTTAAGCAATAAGTTAGGTAGATTACAATTACTAGACTTGTATGGGTCATGATAATTAGCCACAGCCCATCAGTTTATATGAGACACCAGTACCAGCTGGAAGGCAACATTTCTTAGGCCATACATTCTAATGATATTGATGGTTATGTCAGTGCTTTTCAAACTTTTTCAGTCATGCCCCCTTCAAAGTATATAAAAGGAACCTGCCTAAAACCGCCTCATCCCAGTCAAAGTGGCACTCCACTTCAACATGTCACGCTGTGTAAAATCCAGCTGCATCACACGATATATAAACATTTAGATTCGAATCTTATCTTTTAAATAGTGCGTTACAGTTATTTTCAGCATATTATCCATAAGATATGATTTACTGGAGCTTAACTGCTTTTTTCTGTCTTACAACAGCTATATTGCTTGGGCAAAGAATACATCTTCCTCTATGCATTTGTCATGCATACAGTAGCTATGTTAACAGGGAAGAAGAGATTATACGGGATACTCTCTGAGGGACAACGGCTTGGCTACTTGTATTTATGCCAAGTGATGACATTTTGGCCAACAAAAGCCGACAGACTTATCCTTTCATTTTGTCAAAGCCTCAAATTATTTGTGTGCCACTCAAACTGCTGAAGGGAGATCAGTGTGATAGCACACAGTCTAGATTGATTTCACTCCAGATAAAAGATCTTTTTTTTTCCTGCAAGGCAGATCATCATTAGTTTTAATGATGATCTTTTTTATTTGGTATATTTCCACCAGAAATGAGGTCAACGATACATGTGATACTACTATCTTCATCATCTCATAGACAAAATATTAGTTAAACACAAGCATCTTTTATCTTTTTTAACTCTATGCCAAACGCCATATAGGCAGAGTAAATACGTTTGCTATACAGCTGGGAGGGCATGTTTTCAAATGATCTCAACAAACTCACTGTCACTTTGGCACTTCAGCAAGTGTCATAAGATCATAAGAAGGATGAAATGAAGTATTGTCAACAACAACAAACAAACAAAGGCAATCCCAAACATAACATAAATAAACTGAATATTAATTTAGTGTCAAAATAAAATAGGAAGAACCTAAAATAATGACAAATTTTAAATCCGCTAAAGGAGTCAGCAGGCAATCCAGGAGTCCTTTAGGCAAATTTCATTAGCATGTCTCTATCACTATCATAGAGACAAAAAAATTACATTAATCAGTGCACAATGTCACAACTTAATTAAATGTCAGTAACAGTAGCATGAGCACACAGGAGATCTCAATAATGCAGTAGAATATAAGCTGTAGAATGGTTTAAATGCTATTAAAAGACCAAATAAGTGAATTGACTGGTTCTTATATAGCGTGTTTCTACTCTACATGAGTACTCAGAGGGCTTTATACAGCAAGTCTCCTTCACCCATTCATACAAATACATTCTAACATTCACACACTGATGAATGCATCGGGAGTAACTCACGGTTCAGTATCTTGCCCAAAGATACATACACAAAGATAGGAGTAGCCAGGGATTGAACCACCAACCTTCCAATCACTACTGTAGGTGACCTCACTACCTCCAGACCCCCTTGGATAAGAAGATTGAAGGATTTATCATGGTGTATTTCATCAGTTAGTTTTCCACCAGTAATATGAGGTGAATGAAAAGACTCAGTGCATCATGGGAACGCCCCAAGAGCCTGTGCCTATTGCAGCATAATTAAGGGAGGGTAACTATAAGCTTGATGATAAAGGAAAGTTTTAATGCTTAAATTCAGCAGGTCGTCTCATCTGATCATGTGGGTCGACTATCTCTGGTAAAAACACGACAAATCTTAAACGACATCTGCAAATCAGTCACCCAGATCTCCATGCAAAGGTCAGCATTTTAATGTCATGCAGGGTAAAGTGTTTTTCCCAGTTTGTGTTTAGAGAAAATCTCCACACCGCGGTGGATTAGCCTTTATAATCTTAGTCCTGAACACTGCCCTGTACCTTTCAGAGCGTCCTGCTGTAAAACGCCCGGATTATCTCAGTAAGGTGGTGTTAATGATCAGGTGTGTGGGAAGCAGGTGAAACACTAATGTTAATATTATTAATA
The DNA here is from genome assembly GCF_007364275.1 of Archocentrus centrarchus. Lineage (NCBI taxonomy): Eukaryota > Metazoa > Chordata > Actinopteri > Cichliformes > Cichlidae > Archocentrus > Archocentrus centrarchus. The sequence continues at coordinate 37,630,933 of NC_044359.1, read as the reverse complement.
ATATTCCATAACTTTTAATAAATGTTTAATTTTGTGTAAGTTTGTATAATGAATAATTCAAGGGAACTGAAGAAAAAGCATTTACATTTTACACCCTTTTATATTTTAGTCGACTAAATTGACTGTAGATTTAGTCGACTATATTCTTATGATAATTTCGTCAACTAAAACTAGACTAGAACTAAAACTAGTCAGATACTAAATTATGACTAAAACTAAATTACATTTTCGTCAATAGACTATGACTAAAACTAAATCAAAATTTGCTGTCAAAATTAACAGTGGTGCATTCAATGTCGACGATCAATGCATCCTGCAATTCACATTAGTTTTTGCAGCTAGCTGCATTCTTCATCGACGCACGAGCCGAGTGATGCACTGCTAAGAGTCGTAAGAGTTTGTTTTGGTTTCATGGGGTTGCCACATTCGCAGACAGATTGGAAAAACCATTTGAGGTGAGGACAAACCCCCAGGCGCTCCATCCTGCCACGGCGGGTGGGAGAGGAGACATTGAACCCCCCCATCCTTCCTCCAGAGGAGGGAGGAAAGTTGGGTACCCGTAGGCGCACGGACGGTGACTAGGTCAAAACGGCCGTGCTTCTGGTAAAGGTTCTCTCAGCAGGCCAGGACCATTACTGTTTTTGCCAGCCCTGGACCTCCGGGAGCACCCCGCGACGTGCTGTCCCGTCAGCCCTTGGGAGAGGCCCCCATAGGGTCGGAGGTGGGTTGGGGGACCGCCAGAGCAGTCTGGCCGGTGGCAAGGCCCAGACAAAGATGAGCCAGAGGCAGGAAGGGTTCCCACCTTAGGCAGATGACCTCGGACGGACAACCTCGGGAGACTTGCGCAGAGTCCGTGGGTGGGGGTGAGGGGGTGGAGCAAAGGGGGCAGAAGCGGGTGACGGGAGGACGAGTTGGAGCGGGGCCAGGGACCGTGCTCCCCAGCCCCCTGCCACCCGGCCGCACCACACCGCCGCCACCCACCAATTCCCCCACCCGTACCGGCCGACCACACAGGAAACCCTCAGAGTGGAGAGACGGTGAGGGGGAGCGTCGGCAGCCCGTACGGGTGCAGGTGTTTCTCCGACCCCCAGGCAACCCAGTAATGATCCTTCCGTAGTTTGACCTACGGAAACCTTGTTACGACTTTTACTTCCTCTAGATAGTCAAGTTTGATCGTCTTCTTGGCGCTCCGCCAGGGCCGTGACCAACCCCGGCGGGGCTGATCCGAGGACCTCCCTAAACCATCCAATCAGTAGTAGCAATGGGCAGTGTGTACAAAGGGCAGGGATTTAATCAACGCGAGCTTATGACCCGCGCTTACTGGGGATTCCTCGTTCATGGGAAATAGTTGCAATCCCCAATCCCTATCACAAGTGGGGTTCAACGGGTTAACCATGCCTCTCGGTAAACACATGCTGATCCCCTCAGTGTGGCGTGCATGCAGCCCTGGACATCTAAGGGCATCACAGACCTGTTATTGCTCAATCTTGTATTGCTGAATGCTGGAGACGGAGACGAGAGGGTGGGGGCATTGTGGAGCAAGATACCAGCTCCTAGCCAAAACAGTTCGCTGATAATGATGGAAGTTCATCAGCGGCCGTGGTACACCAGATCCAGCTCGCACAAATCACAGAGAGGGCTGAGGGGAAGAACGACCATCACACATTGTCCTGGAGAGATATGATTACCAGCCCAAGGCTGGCTAGGGAGCCGAATTCCTGATAATGCAGATGTTGTTTTGGAACAGGCTGCTTGCTTTTTTTCCAACAGCCTTCATTTTCACTGGGGAACCCATTCAGTAAATCCCATAATCCAAATTCATTAATTACCGTCCTCGCCGAGCCGGAACCAAACCTCCAGATCTAATCCCTCTCGCCGCGAGCACGTTCTCAGCTGGACTACCCATTCGCTTTACGGCTCAGGTCCAACAGGTTTTGAGTCTGAGTCTCTACGGCTCCGCACAGCCCATCCACCTGGGTCTGCAGCCTCGGCAGATGTTGAACTGCTGCCCAGATTTTCTTAATTTCCCGGTAAATCAGGTATCCTCTGAGCCCAAACAGAAGCGATCCCGCTACCAAATAGCTGAATATGTAAACATCTTCCACGTCCTCAACCTCCAGAGCTGAGAGGCACATAGTTCTCCACGAGCTCCCACTCGGACACGCAGGCTCCCCTTTCCCCAATCTCATAGTGGAGAAAATTCGATCAGTGGTGTTTAGGGCCCAGTTTGCCAGATCCATGTTGCTTCTTAATCTTATTCTTATTCGGACAGTGTGTAAGAGACGCTCTTACAGCAAGCAGCAAGCAGGGGAGATAGGTAGGGCAGGGAGGCAGGAGAGAGATAGAATGCGACCGTCCCCGTCAGAGAGCAGGAGGGAAACTAAGAACGGCCATGCACCACCACCCACAGAATCGAGAAAGAGCTATCAATCTGTCAGTCCTTTCCGTGTAAGGGCCGGGTAAGTTTTCCCGTGCTTTCCCGGCGGGTCATGGGAATAACGCCACCGGATCGCTAGTTGGCATCGTTTATGGTCAGAGCTACAACGATATCTGATCATCTTCGAACCTTCAACTTTCGTTCTTGATTAATGAAAACATTCTTAGCAAATGCTTTTGTTTCCTCAATCTTGCACTGGTCCAAGAATTTCACCTCTAGCGGCACAATACAAATGCCCCCCGCTATCCCTCTTTATCATGGCCCCAGTTCAGAGAGAGAAAGCCCACCAAATAGAACCAGAGTCCTATTCCATTATTCCTAGCTGCAGTATTCAGGTGACCAGTCCTGCTTTGAACAACACTTCAAACCCCAGCGGGACACTCGGCTAAGAGCTTCAAGGGAGCGCCGAGAGGCAGGGGCTGGGACAGACAATGGCTCGCCTTGCAATGGACCAAAAACTCGATCCCGAGATCCAACTAACTTTTTAACAACTTTTTAACTGCAGCAACTTTAAGATACTCCATTGGAGCTGGAATTACCACGACTGCTGGCACCGGACTTGCCCTCCAGCGGATCCTTGTTAAAGAATTTAAAGTGTACTCATTCCAATTACACGGCCTCGAATGAGTCCTGTATTATTTTTCATCACTACCTCCCCGAGAAAGGGAGTGGGTAATTTGCATGCCTTCTGCCTTCCTTGGATGTGGTAGCCATTTCTCAGGCTCCCTCTCCGAAATTGAACCCTGATTCCCCACTACCCGTGGTCACCATGATTGGCACATAAAGTTCAATTCAATTCAATTCAATTCAATTCAATTCAATTCAATTCAATTCAATTCAACTTTATTTGTATAGCGCCAAATAACAACAGTCGCCTCAAGGTGCTTTGTATTGTGGGTAAAGACCCTACAATAATACAGAGAAAACCCAACAGTCAGAACGACCCCCTATGAGCAGCACTTGGCGACAGTGGAAAGGAAAAACTCCCTTTAACAGGAAGAAACCTCCATCAGAACCAGGCTCAGGGAGGGGGGGTCATCTGCTGAGGGGGGAGAGAAAAAAAGACATGCTGTGGAAGAGAGACAGAGATTAATAACAATTAATGATTAAATGCAGAGTGGAATATAAACAAAGTAAATAAGGTGAATGAAAAGAAACAGTGCATCATGGGAACCCCCCAGCAGCCTAGGCCTATAGCAGCATAACTAAGGGATGGTTCAGGGTCACCTGATCCAGCCCTAACTATAAGCTTTATCATAAAGGAAAGTTTTAAGCCTAATCTTAAAAATAGAGAGGGTGTCTGTCTCCTGAATCCAAGCTGGGAGCTGGTTCCACAGAAGAGGGGCCTGAAAGCTGAAGGCTCTGCCTCCCATTCTACTCTTAAGTATCCTGGGAACCACAAGTAAGCCAGCAGTCTGAGGGCGATCTGCTCTATTTGGGTGATAAGGTCTTTGAGATAAGATGGGGCCTGATTATTCAAGACCTTGTATGTGAGGAGAAGGATTTTAAATTCTTGTCAATCCTATCCATGGCTGGACAAGGCTGGACTGACAGACAGCACAGAGGCACTAATCATGGCAGCACAAGAGCAAGGACAAGATTAACAGAGGCTGGGGTGTACCGCACCAGGCGGCACCCCAGGTGCAGGCTGTGCAGAGATGCCCCTGACACAATCCAGCACATAACAGCAGGGTGCAAGATGCTAGCAGGCAGGGCATACATGGAACGCCATAACCAAGTGGCTGGCATAGTATACAGGAACATTTGCGCCGAGTATGACCTGGATGTCCCAAGGTCAAAATGGGATATGCCCCAAGGGTGGTTGAGAATGACAGAGCCAAGATCCTGTGGGACTTCCAGATACAGACAGACAAACTTGTGATGACTAACCAACCAGACATCGTAGTGGTGGACAAACAAAGGAGGAAAGTCGTGGTGATAGACGTTGCAATACCAAGTGATGGCAACATCAAGAAGAAAGAACACGAGAAGCTTGACAAATACCAAGGGCTCAGAGAAGAGCTAGAGAGGATGTTGAGGGTGAAGGTAACAGTGGTCCCCATTGTAATCAGAACACTTGGGGCAGTCACCCAAACATGATGTGTATTATGTTATCCAAAGAGTTCAATTTTGGTCTCAGTTGACCAGACTATATTCTCACAGTATTTCACAGGCTTGTCTAAATGTTGTTCTGCAAAATTTAAATGCGCTTCAACATGCTTTTTCTTCAGCATGTATATCTGTATGTATATCTACATGTTTCTACCTTTTAAAGTGGATTCTGCTCACAATGCCAAGTGTGGTGTGGGGGAGGGGGTTGAAGAAATGATTATTAAAACCATCTTGGGAGTTTCACCCAGAGAATTGAATTCCTTCACTAAAGTACACACAGGTTTGCCCACAGATAAGTCAGGAGTTTAAAAAACATAAAAATATGACAGGCACACAAGGAGTAAGGAACAGAGAATCTTAATCAGCTGGGGCCCTATCAGGAACAGGAACTAGTACAAGGGAGGAGGCCCCCCCCAGCTTCAGCACAGGTTTTTGTGGACTGAGGAAGCATGAATGTGAGAGACTGAGGTAAGAGCAGATTTCACCTGTAAGTAGCTGAATTCAGGCATAATAGAAAATACAACTTTAAATACTGTAAGCTGTTTTCAAGATCCTGCCACAGAGAAACACCTTTACTGAAAAATTAAGGTTAGAAAGAATAATGTGTGGGATGCCTTTCAGTTCCCAACCATTTCTGTTTATCCCCAATGGACCTAGAGTGGGAAGTTGCCTAAAAATTGCGACTGCAATGTCCTTTCATCTCATGTTCCATATTCACATGGTCCCCGTGTGTCTGTGAAGCCAGCACATATGCTGTTGTTCATATGGAAGGTGGCAGAGTGAGGACTGGCTAATCCCCTGAAATGCCATGACCTTAGCTTTCTTTTACTTTGTTGTCTCTATGTGGTGGGAGTCCTGTCACCAGAAATCAAACTTTGGGATCAGGTATGCAGTCGGCAGCAGCTTGCAGCCCCACCAAGCTGATTGCTCGCTGACTGAGATCTGCAGCAGACAAAGAATGAAAAAGTATGGATTCCCTGGGCCAAAGGCCCACATGGTGGGCTCTGCACTCCCTGACTGGCCTGGGGAAAAAGGAATGGCTCAGTCAGCAGGCCAGGGCCACTGGAGCGATGAAAAGATAATTCTCCCCCCCACAGCTGCTGGACCTCATGCAGCGTCAAACCATTTGTGAGCAGTGACAGAGCCAGATTGGGCCGAAAGGATATGAGTGGGAAACTTCAAAACCTGCTCATGTTTCTGTTGATGTGAAAGGATTTGTATAACACATTCAGATTTGATGGACTTTCCCATGTTCACTCTGGACAGCCCTTTTTTGTTGACATGTTCAAATAATGAATCTCTTATGTGTAGGATCCCTTTTTCCCTCCTGCACCTGAGTTCTGTTTCTAGTTGTCAGGTAGGGATGCTGTGCAGACCACTCCATCGTCTGTCCCAAACTTATGGAGAACCGCTGACTCGCTGGCTTTCAGGAACCAGGGTAAGTAGTTCTCCCTCTGACTGAGCAACAGTGTGCCTTTTTACCTCAGGCTTTCAGGAACTACACCGTCTGCCACCAACTTGTTTCATTTAGCTATTTCCTGAGGGCTTACACTGGCTTACACTTGTCTGTGACTAAGAAGGAGAGATCTTTTTTAGAGGACAATGAGATGTGCATAGGGTTAAGCCATTGTAGTCTATGAAATTACTGTAGTTATTACATTATTTTTGATATCCTTATAATATTGATGCAAAAGCTGCAGGTGCTCAGTGGGAATACATTTGTCTGTGTTTAGCAGGGTTATGAAAGATGTTCCTCTGAAGTCAGAACTGTTAAGTGATAAGTGAAATCAGATGAATGGATAGACTGGATTACTCACATTAAATTCTTACTCTGTTACAGGTGCTGAAATGGAACATATATTTTTCATTCTTTTAATGTCTAGTAAGGCCTTATCAGTTGGAGCTCAATTCAATGGATTTAACTGTGACGCAAATTTTCACAGCCGCTTCCCCGGTGAGGAAATAATAGAAGTTGATTCACACTTCTTTTGTGAATTAATGGATAGAATTATGTATGAATATCATTCTAAAAATGTCTTCTTTGGACTACCTACATGTTCTGAAAATGAGATGATGACTTTTTAGTGTGCACACCGGTTTATGACCTAATATGTCTTGAACAAAACTGAATGTGACAGACTGTAATCTCAGAAGCAAATTCCTTTATTTTTTTCTATCTAAACGTACTATCCATAAAATGTAACATTCATGCAAATAAATAATCACATTGTGACTCATTTGCTGCACATATGTGTGCGTGTTTCGTGTCTCTCTTGCAGCTGAGAGAGATATCAGTGTGTACTGCGGGGTCCAGACAATCACCCTCAAGGTCAATTTCTGTCCTGTTCTCTTCTCTGGCTACACTGACACTGATCTGGCCCTTAATGGTCGCCATGGAGATGCCCACTGCCGAGGGTTCATCAACAACAACACCTTCCCCACTGTTGTGATCTTTAGCATCAGCTTGGCAACCCTTGAGTCCTGCGGCAATTCCCTGGTGGTAAGAAGAAGAGAAATTGTAATATTTTTTAAATGAATTAACAAACAGCTGCTGTATTGTTAAAGCAACCAAGACGATGCTTTCAGAAAATAAAACAAAAAGGTTACCATAGAGATGGTAATGTGCTGCGGTTACTGGTATTACAGACGTTTCCTCCTGAAAACTGTGTCATAAACCACTCGGGCTGAGCTGATAGCTTTACAGCATTTTTTATTGTAACTAATGCCAACTGAAGGTGAAAACAAGACTTACAGCAGCCTGTAGAAAAGAGACTGTTTGTATCCTTTATTATCCTTTAATCCCATGGGGGGGCCCATGGGGTTTTCTGGTTTTGAAGTGGGCCGCAGCACTTTTGACTTTGGAGCTGGAGGTGTGTTACTCACGCTGATGTTGCTTACAGGTGTCTACAGCTCAAGGACCCAATGCTTATGGGAACCTGTCCCTGGTGCAGATTGGAAACATATCAGGGTACATTGACACACCAGACCCCCCAACCATCATCAGCTACCTGCCCGGTCTGCTGTACAAGTTCAGCTGCAGCTACCCACTGGAATACCTAGTCAACAACACACAGCTGGCTTCGTAAGTCTCACTCTCACCTTTAAACTTGTTTGTGATCCGACATAAATTGAAAATAATAAAATTAATTGCTGGTGCTTTAAAATGTAAAAATCTTACACTGGTCTTCAAAAAATGTGACTTGGAAAGTAACAGAGGGACAATCTGACAGTATAGGAGATGGTATTGCTGACATGATAGTGTCAATTTGACTTATTATATCAACTGGGCAGACAAAATAAAGAAACACCTTAAATAATAATCATATAATAATCAGCACACTACAACAGAATTTATGTTGTTTTTTTTTTCCATGAAACACAACCCAAACACAGTTATATATTTCCTGTGTTTAAATCATGGGCACCACCACCTCATCTGGAATTTATTATTAAAGGTCTAGAATTTAGAGATGCTGTATTAACTGAGGCCAGAGTCAGAGTGCATGCAAAGAGGGATGTTTGATCATAATTTAAAGTTGTGCAGGCTCTGAACAGTACGGCTCACATAAGGAAATGCTGTACATGTTCATCTGAAAGACAAGTTTAGGCATGGTTTTAAGGAGAAAGATTCTCTATTATTAGTACTGAATATAAAGTTGTATTCTTAAAAAATACTGATGCCACCTTAATTACTGTTACCAGCTTTCATAATGTTTTAATGTTTTTCCCCCTTTTTAAATCTTGAATGAAGGTCTGCAGCTGCAATCTCAGTGAAGGAAAGCAATGGCACGTTCATTAGCACGCTGAATCTCCTGCTTTACAATGTAAGTTCACAATCTATCAGAAACATCTTTGTGCTGTACAGGGAAGCTGAGTTTGTTGCACTGGAAATAAATCTCTACTTGTATGCTTAAAGGGGCATAAAAAAGCTCTGCAGCTACGTAAAGTTAATCTCTACCTTTAACTGTAATTTCTATGCATGATTGTCTGTGTACAAGACAAGCATGTTACCAGATTCAGAGAAATTCTTTCATGTAGCTGATGTAAAAAGGAAATTAACTTTATTACTGCAACTGTACAAAGTTATATTAAATTTAGGCAAACAAATCACTGTCAGTCAACTCTACAGTAAGGGCAGAGCCAGGAAATATGACACCTATGTGTAAATTTAATGTGCTTTTTATATAGGACTCATCATACATTCAGCAGCTGTCCATCCCAATGGCAGGACTGACCCTGAAGACACGTGTGTTTGCAGCTGTAAAAGCCTCTAATCTGGATAGAAGGTATTCTGTCACAATGTAGCTAATGAGTCCACAAAGTGGATGATGTGAGCTTAATCAGAGTAGCAGCCGGTCTTGTAAATTATTTTCATGTTAATGAAACAACTTCCATACAACAGTTAACATCTGTACTCCATTAAGACTCATCAGACTATGAAACAACATAAGGACCTTCATCTCTATAGTCACTAAATTACAGTCATTACATGATATCACCATGATATCAAGAAATGTAAAAAATAATTTACATTCATAGACAGCAGTTTTGTATAGTACAGATATTATAGTCTATCTCTACACACACACACACACACACACACACACACACACACACACACACACACACACACGCGCCTATGTGGGCTGTCCTCGGGTACTCTGGCTTTTAGGAGGAAGCCTGAGTGCCCGTTAGGCTTGTCTGTAGGTGTGCAGGTGAGAGTGGATGGTTGTCTGTCTCTCTGTGTCAGCTGAGAGACAGGCCACCTGTCCAGGGTGCACATCACCTTTGGCCTTATGAAAACTGCGATAGCCTCCAGTACCCTGTGACCCTAAACTGGATAAATTCATTTACTGATAATTTGGATATTTAGATTTTTATATAAAATAAACTGTATTGTATTGTATGTATTTTTGACATGTTTTTCCCAACGTGTCTGGGACAAACATGTTATCAGAGCAGAAAAAGTCTAAGGGATCCCCCCCCCACACCATCTGTGTGAACAAGCATGGGTTATAAAATAACACATCTGAAGAAACACATTGTGAAAGACAACACCACTTGCCTTTATTTAGAAGATCACAGCTTTTAAGCCTTTTGTTCTCAAACTAACAGAAGACAAAGACATGCAAAACAACAGCTACAGTATGAGTATGAACTTTGAGCTTTGGTCTATAAATACTCGAGGGATTCTGCAGGCATTAGCTGTCATTTTGTTCACCTGAGAAGGGCCTTCGGGCTTTGCAACCAGCAGCTGCTGCCGCTGATACACAGAGGGCAGGACTGCAGCATATGAAAGGCTACTCTCAGCTCAGTCCATCTTATCCCTGATCTCTGCCAAGGCCACCAAATGTGAAATCACATGATACTGCTGGTCATTTTTTGTATAAAAGTAAATACTGCTTGAGAATAGGGGCTGTGAAAACCCCACTTTTTCATCTCCCGGATATCAGACCTGCTTCTTTTCTTGCCTGTTTTTTTCCCTTTAAATCACTATCTATTGCCTGTGTTCAATTTGCTATATCCAAAATAAGTTTGCATGGCCTTTCAAAAGAAATAATCAAATACTCTGACTTAAACAAATGGCTTGAAATTGTGTGACTCCTACATTAGTAGGACTTCATGATAACTTTTCATATGTCTGAGGAATCACTTGCACTTTGTTTTCCCTTCTAAGAATGACTTTAGTCACTCATGCGTGTCTGGTCTTCATCTTGTGGTCATTTGATCTTGCCTGTGGGGCTAATAGTGGGTGGGAGTCATTACATCATGGGAATGTGCAAAGAACAACATGTAAGAACAACTGCTATTGTCGTTGCCATGTCAGTTCATCAAATGCCTCCCATTTCACATATTGACCTGAAAAAAATTTTCAAGGGAAAGATACACTTGTTAGTAGGAATTATGCAAAATTTCAGGTGCCCGTCATAGTTCATTTTGTCAGGGATGAAGGTCGGGGTGTTTGTAGATGTTTTTGTTTGTTTGTTTGAATTCAGATTCAAGCCTACTTTAAGTAAAAAACTACTTAAACTGGGTCCTTCAAATTCTTTATTACTATAGCTCTATGAATATGAACTCTCAGGAGTTTGGCTCTCGTTACTTTACAATGATGGACGTATATATTCCCTAAAATATGCTCCGTTTATGATAGCAGATTTGGAGGCCTGCAGAAACCACAATTTTGCAGTTAGTTGACTTGACTTATTTTGCAGCTTCTCATATACAAAGGATACAATATTCTTTTAAACGTTTCAAATCCAGTGTCATGGCTAATGAATCTTTGGACGCAAAGAGGAAACAACAGCAGCAACGAGCTAGTTTAACAGCTTTATTGTTAACTGAGGAATTTATCAGGTGCAAAGGGAAGAGGCACTGAGCAGAAGTTATCACTCAGCAGGTGGACAGAGAGGGTCTGCTGAACGGGAGAGAGATTATTAAACAAAGTGGGCTTGTTGGGAGGAATGAGAACAGGATTGTGTGATTTTCAGTGGACAGATTGTAATCCAGTGGTGGTTAGGAGGCTGCAGTGGAGAGTAAGCAGGCAGACCGGAATCCAAAGTGGAGCATTACCACAGTGAGGCGGGGGGCTGTGAGGTTGTAACAGGTAGGTTTAGCTGGGATGGATTGGTGCAGAGTCTCAGTCACTGCTGGACGTATATACGAAGACTACAATGAGCTGGTAATAACAAGCTGAGCAGAAACCAAACCAGGAGTGAGCAGCTCCACCCGAGGGTGGAAACCAGCCACCAGTCCACTTGCGGAGGGAATGGTAAATGGACTAGTTCTTATATAGCGCTTTTCTACTCAGTATGAGCACTCAAAGCGCTTATACAACCTGTTTGCATTCACCCATGCACTCCCATTCATACAAGCACCTCCATTTTTACGAAGCTAAGTGCTTTTAATTACCTAACATTCACACGCATTCATACTCCGACAGAACGGTCGGAGAGCAACTTGGGGTTAAGTATCTTGCCCAAGGATACATTGGCATGTAGCCCGGAGTAGCCAGGATTCGAACCGCTGACCTTCCGACCTACCTACTGAGCTACAGCCACCCCACTGAGCTACAGCCACCCCAAAAGAGAAAACACCACAACCTGCCCAGAAACTGATTTGTGCACCCTCAGGGCTCAGGAAGAAATTTTTGAGTACAAGATATGTGCAGTGACCCAATGCATAATCCTTATGAAAAATGTATCCTTCCTCTGGAATTTATTCAGGCAAATCTGTGATGGTCAGGTGGGAGGTTTTTTATTTATTTCTTTATTTTTTTTAATTGATGAACTGAGATGGAATGACCCTATAAATATTTTGTGTGTTTCCTTTGTTTACCTTATCATTATACCTTTACCTCTGTGGTCATTAGCACAACTTAATTATTTAAATGTCCAATCCTATCTCTTACAGATTTTGTTTCAATTCATCTAACAGCAAATCTTTTTTTCTATTTATATTTTATGTTAGCATAAAGAGCCTAGCACAAAGAACTCTAAATATGCTGACATATAGATTTTACCCCCTCAAGAAGTATTAATTCATCAGTAAGATGTGCACTGATAAAATGTCATTTGTTTTACTACAGCATCCACCTACCTATTGTAACAAGTGATTTAACTCTGATCCAGCTTTTTATCTTTGATTACAAATAAAACCCAAGAGCAAGAACCATGAAGCTATAAAGACAGTGTCTGGAATAATCATTTCTATCTATTTCCACAAGCTACATCAGCTGTCTAGTGTAAAAGTATATTTTAAAAGCTCATTCAAAAAGCTAGAATCAGGGGTAAACATGTTTGTCCCTTAAGTTTTTCCACTTCTTTGTACATTGCCTCAACTCCATTCTGATAGTTTCAGCAGGCTCCCTCAAGGAATTTGATGACATTTGTGAGTCCTTTTTGCTGCTTTGATTATTATTCCTTAAACTGAGACCATGTTTATTATTCTCTCACTGATAAATTCAAAAACTGCAGCGAAAAAGTATCCAAGAATTCTGTTGTTCTTCTTGTTCCTGTGGACTCCTCGGGAAGTAAAGGGCCATAACAGCACTCCTCCAGTGGGCTCAATTCTGGGCAGCTCCCTTCAGCTGAGCCCTTGTCGTTCCGGCCGCTTTTGCTTCATACTTGACCGATCTTCCCAAGTTCGCTTTGGCCTCCCAACTTTGCTCTTCCCTTGTGGGTTTCCATTATCGGGGTGGTTGTGGCTCAGGAGGTAGAGCAGGTCACCTACCAATCAGAAGGTTGGTGGTTCAATTCCTGGCTGCTCCAGGCCACCACTGCTCCATGCCAAAGTATCCTTGGGCAAGGTACTGAACCCCAAGATACTGGACGCAAGTGTTAGAGTGTGAATGTTAGACAATAAAAGCACTTAACTTAGTTATATATGGAAGTGCTAGTATGAATGGGTAACTGTGTTGTAAAAGTGCTTTGAGTGCTCAGATAGAGTAGAAAAGTGCTATATAAGAACTAGTCCATTTACCATTCAAGGGTCTGTCTGGTAACAGTATGGTGTATATTGGTCTGAGCAGGGTGTGTCCTATCCAGTCCAGTTGCTTTGTGGTGTTGTGGCTGATGGGTGCTTGCTTGGTTCTCTTCCAGAGGCTGGCACTGGAGATTTTCTCCACCTGATGTTTCAGATATGTCACAGGCATCTGTGGGTGAAGGTCTGGAGTTTGTTGTTGGTGTTCATCACTCTCCAGGTCTCTGAGCCATACAGGAGAACTGTCTTTCACTTGGTTTTAAAGATGTGAGTTTTATTGTTGAGGGATAGAGCTCTGGAGCTCCAGATGGGCCACAAGATATTGAATGCATGTCTGGCCCTGTTAATTCAGCTTCAGATGTCATTGTCTGTTCCCCCGTCCATACTGATTAAACGTCCCAGATAGTTGAAGCGGTCCGTCTGTGTTGTTTTCTGTCTGCAGTTGGTCAGTCTTCTCAGCTTCCTCTGACAGCCTATTCAGTTTGGACTGTGCATGCTGTTGTTGGTGGGACAGGAGATTAACATCATCTGTCTAGATCTTACAGCTGTTTAGTGAAGGTCCACTGTATGCCGGTGCTATTGCCTGAGGTCGACTACTACAAAATCCAGTCAATGGCTTCTATTTACATTATACATGCTTCCCTTAGGCAGTATTATTAGAAAACATTGCATCAATTTTCATTGTTATGCAGATGATACTCAGCTTTACCTATCAATGAAGCCAGATGACACACATCAATGAGTTAAGCTGCAGGAATGTCTTAAAGACATTAAGTTCCATTTGGTTCCAAATCCTGCCTGCCACACTGCAAACATGACAGTCTGGGGGAAAACAAGTGTGAAGCACAGTGGAAACAAATCAGGAATAACCTAGGGAAGTTAAATTTAAAAAAAAGCACAAAAGACAAGAGACTATCAACATAAAACAAGAACTAACACTGAGACAGAGATCTAAACATCTGAACTTGATGCAGAGACAAAAGGTGAACAACATGGAGACAAAACTGTCTTAACTAAAGGACAAAACACAAAGACGAGGCTAGAACAGAACTAACATTTTCTAAAAAAGAACTAATCAGAAGCATAGATGACTAAACTCAAAAGCAGAATAAATAATACTGTACTCAGAGAACTAAATAAGAGTGCTTGAACATAAAAGAATCACAAACTCACCAAAACCTGGGTCCAAAACCCAGAAACCATGACATATAAAACCATGTTCAGTTCTTGTGGTCTACATTTAATCATGTTTTCTGTAAATTAGATGGAATGTTCTAATGGACTACTGTTACACCACGCCTTCTGGAAATCCTAATGACGACCTGCGTTATGATCTTTTCTTTAGGTAACTCCAATACATTAACGGGTCCATGATTGTTTAAAACTCTATTTTTGACTATGTTTTAATAATCTTGTCTAATTTTCCTTTTCTGAACCAGCTGTGAAAAAGACCCCCAGACCACAGTCTTTGAGAACGGAAAGAGCCAAATGGGCCGCTTTGCCTTTGAAGTATTCCGCTTTGTAAAGCACAAGAACCAGAAGATGTCCACTGTCTTCCTGCACTGCGTCACCAAGCTGTGCCGAGCAGATGATTGCCCAATGCTTATGCCTGTGAGGCTAGCACTGACACTTTGACACATGACATAATTTTAGGAAAAATATAAAATAAATATATTTTCAGTATCAACTTAATTTCAAAAGGGAAACATTTGCTGAAAAGCTCCACATTTCATTTGGTTTCCAAATGAAAATCTTTAACTCACTAACGGACATAATTTACAGAATTTACAAGTTCTACTACAATTTGGAAGTACGTGTACTTCTATTATACCTTTACCTTCCATTACAGTTTATACCTCCATTTTCTGGTATTTTTTTATATCCACTCTACATCTACATTTAAAAGGTAAGTATATTAGCTTTTAATTTGGTAAAAGCTACACTATTACACAATTTTTACACAAAAAATCACAATTTGCATCATTAAATATAATATTAAGTATAGAAACTATTTATTTCTCTAAGTGGAACTAACATCGGATACACACATTTTTGCTACAACAAATTTAATTCTCTTATAGTATAGTCAGGTCAGTATAGTCAGTTTTATTTTATTTGCTCATAAAATCACCTTCTCGTGAAGCTTTTGTTCATACTGGCATTTATTAAAGCATTTTTCTGTGTGTGATATAGGACTAAGTCCATAGCAAAATACACTGAAAAAATTAGCTTGAGCTAATGTGAGGCTTCAGTAGTCAGTGCTAGATGTATCAGGTCAATATCTCCCAAAATACATCTGGTCATACGGGAAACACTAGGTCAGTATCCCTGCTTCAGGTTTTAATTTTCAGTTTGTGCATGGGCAGAATAATCAATATGTCAAGGGAAGCTGATAACACTTGCCCATAATAACCAATAGCAACCAACCTTGTTTTATTCCACAGTTATTCACATGTATCAAATATGCTACAGATTGTGATGTGTTTTCAGATGGTTGAATAAGTTAGTTGTGTTGCTTTGCAGATACAACTCTATAGCAGTCTTTGCATATGATTTAATCTTGCTTAATATCACCCACACTAAATCTTAAATATTTCTAAACAATGAATGAAAAGCTCCAAAGATCTGCTTCAAGGGACAGGTTCTCCACCTTCTGCCGGACCAGGCATTTGATTATTTCTGTATTTATGTCTTTAAATGTAGTGTTACTCATTCAAACTAGTCCAGGAAACCTAAAGCTGCATGGTGTAGGGAACAGCAGTGAGTGTTACATGCAAGCATGTTGTCAGGCACTGATATAGATTAGCTTTGCATTTTAAATAGCAAAGCATGCATTTTAAATATCACCTGATCATCCTCATTTATTTGTGGGAAGCCAAAATTGTGATTGAGATTAAAATGTGATTAATTGTGCAGCCCTTCCTCTTAGCATATGACTGGTTGGCTTCATAACATGCTGAAGCATTGTCCCACATTCACATTCTAACTTAATGAAATGTATCCATCATTACTGTAAAACAACTGGCTATGTCTATAAGTTCATCTCCCTGAGGGAGAGGAACGAGATACAACACATACAGTATTGGATATCACGCCCCCGCATGTCCTGGCTGAAGACACCTCTATTCCTGCCTTCAAGGCAGATGACCTGTGATGAATTACGTGTGGCCCCACCCACACATATATACCCTGTCATCATAGTTATCCCTCAGTTCGATAGCTGCTCTTCACCGAGCCCAGCTGTGCAGCAGGGCATCCTGGTGTTGTACCTTGTTCCTCTCCTTCAGTTAGCAGAAGTTATAGACGTAACTGTTCATTCCCTCTCAGTCCAGTCACTTAGTACAACACATATAGTATGGCACATATGTCTGTGTAGATTCTCAGTCATCCAGGTCATAGTAGTCTCTGGAGCTTGAAAAAGGCGACTGGACTTCTTTTTGTTTCTTGAAGACGTTTCACCTCTCATCCGAAAGGCTTGGCACATATATGCACACCCCACAGAGCAGCCACCGATCTGGCATTGGACCACCAGCACACTAATGCAGGGCAGACCCAGCCGAAAGGACAGAATGAGCCACTGAAGGGACTGTCACATCAAAACAACAAAACTGAACAAAAGTGTGCGGTGATGACCAACTAGGTGCAGCACAAACATCGCTCACAACAACCCCTTTATAAAGGGGTTGCCATTCACCTGGTGCTCTCACACCGAGGCAAATGACACCTTTAGTGCTTTATGCCAGGAAGATAGCTTCCACAAGCCAATGGGAGAGCCTCTCTTTAGGCAAAACTCTACCACTAGCTGGATTAGCAAAGCAGACAAAAACTAGTCACATAAATGCACATTCTGGACACAGAGAATGCAGCCTCCTATTTCCTCAGACTAACTGATTGTCTGACTTTCCAAACAGGCTCCCATTTCAAAATGACACTTTAGACAGTAGCCCTGTTATTAATAATAGTAGTTGACCTAACAGTAGTCAGGGCACAGCAGATGTATGATAACACAGATCATCAGGTAACACTCCTCATTCATCAGTCAATACACTGTCTAAAAAGATTCTGGGCACCCATATCTCATTTTTCATGATAAATGATTAAAAAGTAACAGTTTATAGAGTAAAACCATTGGAGACTATTGCATGAAGAACAATGATTCAAATCTAGCGGGGAAAAGTGCTTGTATGAATGGGAAAATGACACATGCTGTGTAAGGTGTTTTGAGTACTCAAGTAGAATAGAAAAGGGCCAGTCCATTTACCATTTGCATCCTGGCAACATCACTGGGCCATATTAGCAAATTTAGCCTATGTCTGCTAAGTTCATTAGCTTAAGAAAGTAGCTCAAATAAGAGTTTTCATCCTCTCTGTGTGATACTTTAATAGATCTGTGGCAGCAGGAAACGGAGAGATGTCTCTGAGGGAAAGGAATCAAATGCTGCATCTGGAAATGCCATCCTGTCTGCTGGGCCTATCATCACACGAAGTGGTACAGTTTGATTACACTCCTCTTCTGTTACTACTTTCCCAACCAGCCAACCTCATCCTTCTGATATTATCCAACAAAACTGGTATTGTCTAAAGAGCATTTTCTGCCAACCTGAAATAAAACACTGAATAAGTTATTGGAGATTATTAGATATGTTTGAGCTGTAAATTTCTTTTTTGCTCAAATTTCAAACATTTCCACAGTTAATTAAGTCAATACTGATTTTCAAATGCATTAAAAATGCAAGATTTTATACTAAAACATTGCCTGAAGTGGAGCGCTTATGTGGATGACCTAGTCCTAGATTGTCAAACAGTACCCGAAGGCAACCTTGTCTAATGTACTGTAAAAAAGAAATTAACACAGCATTTGGAGAAACTATTCCATATTGATTACAGTGCATTTAAATACCTGTATGTTTGTTTTTCACAGATGAAACACCAGTTAACAATTCTCAGCTAGGTAAGTCTTCTCATCCAATCATCCTGTCGATTAAGTGAAATGGTGCTTCTGTATGTTCTTTTACATATATATATTTATATATTTGTATGTATGTATTTATTAAATCCCAGCTCGCCCCTACGGACGGTCTTTTCACCCTCCAAGCTCGGGTCCTCTACCAGAGGCCTGGGAGCTTGGGGGTCCTGCGCAGTATCTTAGCTGTTCCCAGCATTGCGCTCTTCTGGACAGAGATCTCAGATGTTGTTCCTGGAATCTGCTGGAGCCACTCTTTCAGTTTGGGGGTCACTACCCCGAGTGTTCCCATTACCACGGGGACCACTGTTACCTTCACATTCAACATCCTCTCTAGCACTTCTCTCAGCTCTTGGTATTTTTTGAGCTTCTCGTGTTCCTTCATCCTGATGTTACTTGATATTTGTACATCTATGACTACAGCTCCTCTGCTTGTCCACCACTGCCATGTCCGGTTGGTTAGCTATCACCAGTGTGTTTGTCTGTATCTGGATATCCCACAGGATCTTAGCTTGGTCATCCACAGCCACCCTTAGCAGTTTATCCCATTTTGACCTCAGGACTTCCAGGCCATATTTGGTACAGATGTTTCTGTATACTATGCCAGCCACTTGGTTATGGCGTATCGTGTATGCCCTGAATGCTAGCATCTTGCACCCTGCTGTTATGTGGTGAATTATCTCCAGGGCATCTCTGCACAGCCTGCACATGGGGCAGGTGTGGTAGACCCCAGCCTATTGCCTCTGTACTATCTTTCAGTCCAGCTTTGTCCAGTTATTGCTAGGATTTTTCTATATCACCCACTTCTTCTGTCTGCCAGTGGTACATGCCATGCATAGGCCCGTCCTTCTATGATGGTTCCTGTTTTTGCAACTCTTCTTTCTTCTTTCTATTCACTAAGCACGTGATCATTTGTGGTCATCTTTCTGACGTACTCATGGATCGTTGTTATTTTATCCAATTCAATTCAATTTTATTTATATAGCACCAAATCACAACAAACAGCCTCAACCTGCTTTACATTGTAAGGTATTGTATATTGTAACCCTACAATAATAACAGAGAAAACCCAACAGTCAAAATGACCCCCTATGAGCAAACATTGGGTGACAGTGGGAAGGAAAAACTCTCTTTTAACAGGAAGAAACCTCCAGCAGAACCAGGCTCAGGGAGGGGGGGTCATCTGCTGAGACCGGTTGGGGCTGAAGGGAGAGAAAAAAGACATGCTGTGGAAGAGAGCCAGAGATTAATAATATCTAATGATTAAATGCAGAGTGGGGAATGAACAGAGTGCAAAGAGGTGAATGAAAAGAAACACTCAGTGCTTCATGGGAATCCCCAGCAGCCTAGGCCTATAGCACTATATCTAAGGGATGGTTCAGGGTCACCTGATCCAGCCCTAACTATAAGCTTGATCATAAAGGAAAGTTTTAAGCCTACTCTTAAAAATAAAGAGGTTGTCTGTCTATTGGGGTGATACGGTACTATGAGGTCTTTGAGATAAGATGGGGCCTGATTATTCAAGACCTTGTATGTGAGGAGAAGGATTTTAAATTCTATTCTAGATTTAACAGGGAGCCAATGAAGAGAAGCCAATATGGGAGAAATCTGCTCTCTCTTTCTAGGCCCTGTCAGTACTCTAGCTGCAGCATTTTGGATCAGCTGAAGGCTTTTCAGGGAGCTTTTAGGACAGCCTGATAATAATGAATTACAATAGTCCACCCTAGAAGTAATAAATGCATGAATTAGCTTTTCAGCATCACTCTGAGAAAGGATGTTTCTAATTTTAGAAATATTGCACAAATGCAAAAAAGCGGTTCTACATATTTGTTTAATATGTGCATTGAAGGACATATCCTGGTCAAAAATGACTCCTAGATTTCTCACAGTGTTACTGGAGGCCAAAGTAATGCCATCCAGAGTAAGTATCTGGTTTGACACCATGTTTCTAAGATTTGTGGGGCCGAGTACAAGGACTTCAGTTTGATCTGAATTTAGAAGCAGGAAATTAGAGGTCATCCAGGCCTTAATGTCTTTAAGACATTCCTGCAGCTTAACTCATTGATGTGTCATCTGGCTTCATTGATAGGTAAAGCTGAGTATCATCTGCATAACAATGAAAATTGATGCAGTGCTTTCTAATAATACTGCCTAAGGGAAGTGTGTATAATGTAAATAAAATTGGTCCTAGCACAGAACCCTGTGGAACTCCATAATTAACCGTAGTCTCTGAAGAAGACTCCCCATTTACATGAACAAATTGGAGTCTATTAGATAAATATGATTCAAACCACTGCAGTGCAGTACCTTTAATACCTAAAGTATGCTCTAATCTGTGTAATAAAATGTTATGGTCAACATTATCAAAGCTGCACTGAGGTCCAACAGGACAAGAACAGAGATGAGTCCACTGTCAGAGGCTGTGAGAAGATCATTGGTAACCTTCACTAATGCTGTTTCTGTACTGTGATGAATTCTGAAAACTTGTTTTACATTAATGAGTATTGTTATTATTGAAAACACATTTTTACTGAAATATATATTATATTTTTACTAACCCAGAGATGATTAAAAGTATCTAGATAAAAGTTTAGAACCTCTAAATTAGGGCAAAGTAGTTTTGGAGAAGGTAATAAGCTGTCTGCTGAAATGTTTTCTATTATGAAATGGGGGGGGGTAATGTCATCATGAATTTTACATTTCTTTTATATTTTCATTGATCTCTCCATCAGTAATGGGTCTTGTTTGCCATCCTTTTGACTATTTATAACAAAGCCTATGATTGTGTAGCTGTTCTTACCTTTATTGTTCAGTTGTTTCAACATTGCTAAATGTGTCTGACATTTTACAGTTTTCATAAAGCAGTTGTTTCAGTGTCAATTCAATTCGATTTTTGGGGTCATATTACCTGAGGTAATGAACTTGCAAAATAATTATGAACAGCACTGAAATGCCCTCAGGAACCATTTAATGAAGCTGGAGCCACTGATTACAATTATATGTGTATGCTGTTTCAGTTGAGACAAAGTTCCTATACTCAAAATGCAGGATGTATTGCTGTTTAGATGCTGTTTAGATCCAGGTCACTTTACACTATCAAATACTATTGTTGAGATCAGTGACACTAAAAGTTGCCTAATTTTCCTAAGAAATGACAACAGAAATATGAAATGAATGAATCAGTCACCACTATTTGGCATTTTGCATGAACTTAAGAGAAAGTATTGAGAATGTTTTTGAAAAAAGTTGTTTCTTTGTGTTTGTGCTGCTTCAGCCCATCTTAAAGCTCCAGTGTTCCAGATGAATACGGTGACCAGCGCACTCATCTCAGGCATGATCATTCTGGGGTTCATGTGCGTATGCTTCTTCATCTTGTCCCTCACCCTTCTCAAAGGCAAGAGCTCTCCAGTCAGCACCCTGTCAGGAGTCCGCAACCCAGCCTTCAACTGAGTACCTGAACTCGCTGCAGACATTCCTCCTCAGTTCACATATAGGCATTTTACAGGACAATTAAATTCTTGAATATGATAACTGTTACCGGGTCTGTACAATGTGTAGTAGTGTAGGAGTTAAGCAGGACTATTAAAAAAAAAAGTGTTTTGTGTTTCCATCACACAAAAAGCCAAGCCTCAGCCTGCATGGGATTATTTGTCATGCACCTTTAACCCTTTAACCCATAGTGGGGATAATAAAAACTTATTGCAATACCTCAGCTATACAGCTTTCATTGCAGGGTACAGTTACATGTCTTGCAGTACATTATGTAGTGTATGAATAACTTCCCATTTCCCGAATAGAGGCTAAAATGCTCAAACATTTTTATAAAAAAGAATAACCTGAGGGAATGAAAGAGACCATTAAAAAGCATTAAAAAGTAAAATCTTAAGTGCTAAAATGAGTTTACAGAAAGACTTTTATGTTAAGCTTAAAGTTTTCCTGTCAAAATTAGATTTTAAAATTATATTGATATATTAATTGGAATTTTCTTTAATTTATTGATATTGATAAATATTAGAGGAATAGTTTTATGTTTAATCATTTTAGGTCTATTTTGCCTAAAAATGTAAATCACTCACTCTAAATATTTTCAGTTAGTAGCCACAAATAAAGTTAATTATTAGATATTTTGTACCACCTGTAATTATGTATAACTTTACCAGATATGTTCTTAAAATGCGACTTGTGATCTTTTCCTGAAATGTCCAAGTTGTCCATGTTGCAAATATTGCACCTTGACTTGTAATTAAAATATACACTGTCGTATTTCTAAATACAAACTGCACATTTCCTTTTAAGCAGTATTACAATAACTGATAAATGACTTTCATTTATACAGCTTATATATATATATATATATATATATATATATATACCTGCCAAAATCCACAACCAGCCGCAGAAGCTTGGTGATCTGCGAAAGGGAGATAAGGTAAAAGGAGGTTAAACAAATTACTTCAGAGGGAATTTGTTAACCTCTGAGGTAAACAAATTACTTCAAGAGTACCACACTCATGCTTTTAGTTACCTGCCTCCAATTTAAGGTCCAGCCCTGAAAGGTATCAGAAGAGTCAGCTGGGTTCACCAGAAACGTCAGTCCAAAGGGAAGCAAAATCATCTCCTACAAATTGAACATAACCCTTAGGACTGAGCTCCAAATTAACCCGAAAAGAGGAACAGAATCCCCGTGGCCTACCTCAGTCAAAAAAGGAAGCTAGGCCATCCAAATCAATCAGTCTCCTGGAAGATCAGGGTTAAACACCATATGATGCCAGGAAATTCCACACACATGCCCCACAACTCCATGATCAAATGACCTGCACCTGCCCACGACACACGGGTGCAGGTTCCACTCCTCACATTTCAAAGTTACCTGCTGTTAGCATTATATTTCTTATAACAGTAAATATTATGTTAGATATAACTGCTGTAACAGTGGTTAGAGTATGACACTTTAGTTAGCACCTACAGTAAGAGTGGAAGATGCTTAAATCTTAAGTGCATTTCCATGTATGTGTACGTATTGCCCAGTGTATCAGACTGCACACTGAAGCCCAGAGTGAGTTAAAGGGCACATATCATGCTTTTAAATCCTTCCTTTTCATATGTAACTCATTCATTGTGGTCTATATAAAGTAGAACTGCAATGCTTTGGTCTGAATTCCTTGTTATTGGAGCCATTAGCTCAGCAGGTAGAGCAGGTCACCTACTGATTGGAAGGTCAGTGGTTCGATTCCTGGCTGCTCCAGTGTATCCTTAGGCAAGATACATAACCACAAGTTGCTCTCCAGCGCAAGCGTTGGAGTGTGAATGTTAGATTAGCTTAGTTAATCATGGAAGTGCTGGTGTGAATGGGGTAAATGTAAACATGTTGTATAAGCGCTTTGAGTGCTCAGACAGAGTAGAAAAGCACTATATAAGAACTAAGTCCATTTACCCCTGTCCTGAGGCGTCTTAGAGCAGCTCGTTTTGGTGCGGTCTCTTTAAATGTGAATGAGACATTTCACGCCCCGCCCTCCTCCAGGTCACATTGCGTTCCACTCGACCCCGGTCGGCCATTTTTGTAGTTTGATAGCAGCGATACGATTATCTACCGGCAGAGAAACAAACGCTTCGAAGAGGCTCTGATCCTGGGGGGCGATGTAAGGAATCCTGTAGGTTAATACACCAACAACCAAACATTTTGACTTGTCTACTTGCAACTTCGGCATAACTGAATTTGGACTACAAAATCACTGCGAGAAAAAAAAATGGCAGATTCACAAGATTGGTTAGCCGGAAGTCCATGACCTTGTTTAGCAGTTCCACAGCAAATACTGTGACGTAAGAGGAAAGAAAAGGTAACAGGGAATAGAGAAAACTGAACGGACTGAAAAATATGACCCAAAAAGAATATAAAGATATCTACGCAGCACCAGGACAGAATACATTTAAATTTCCTGCACTGCTACACACTCAAACAAAAGTATAACATATAACAATATAAAACAATAGAGTACA
Organism: Archocentrus centrarchus; assembly: GCF_007364275.1. Taxonomy (NCBI): domain Eukaryota; kingdom Metazoa; phylum Chordata; class Actinopteri; order Cichliformes; family Cichlidae; genus Archocentrus; species Archocentrus centrarchus. Next base: position 37,606,947 of record NC_044359.1, on the reverse strand, counting down.
GCATAAAGAACAAAGAATGAGAACAGCAGTTGACAGTGGGAAGGAAAACTCTCTTTTAACAGGAAGAAACCTCCAGCAGAACCAGGCTCAGGGAGGGGGGGGGGGGGGGGGTCTGTAACTAAACTGAATTTCATGGCAATCCATCCTGATTGTTGATGTATTTCAATCTGGACAAACAGAATGAACGGTACCATCTGCAGAGCCATGGTTGAAAACATAGTAAATGGACTAGTTCTTATATAACGCTTTTCTACTCTGTCTGAGCACTCAACACGCTTATGCAACACGTTTACACTTACCCATTTACACAAGCACTTCCATATGAAGCCAAGTGCTTACTGTCTAACATTCATACTCGGAAAGCAACTTAGGCTTCAGTATCGTGCCCAAGGATGCTTTGGCATGTAGCAGCCAGGAATTGAACTGCCAACCTTCCTATTAGTAGGTGATCTCCTGAGCCACAGCAACCCTATTGGCAATCACAATATCAGATCAATATTCCCAAGAAATCCTGTCAGCTTTAGGGCTAAAGTTTTATTCACTGATGTCTGCCGTGAACAGTTTGCTTCTCCCCACCACCTTGTAAAGAAACACACATGAAATTCCAAAGGAGGTCACATGACTGGCCCATGACGACAGACATCTCATTCTTCAGCATAACAGCACCTTCCATCCATCTTCAGTTTACAGAAGGTGATGAAAAGCTGCTCCTGAGCCAGTGGGCTGCACACAGTAATGTCTATGACAGCTGCCAGAGTGAGGAAGACTCCTCCTCTACACCACATACTAGTGGTTGTTGCTGTATTGGAAGTGGTCAGTCAGCACGTGGTTCCAACTGTGCTGCTGCTCCGAGCTGTGAGGAAAAGGCACTGACGCATTGACATCAGGTCCTGCTTGGAGTCTGTCAGCAGCTTCTTCTCCCTGTTACATTATTGGCCTTGTTGTAAAGGAAGACTCTGACTATAGCTGCCCAGTATGTATGTGAAGGTGACTGGAATTTTGCAGCGTCAGAAGCAAGATGCTGATGATCATGATGCCCATCCATTCCGAGATGTCTGACAAGTCTCCATTCACCAGAAACACAGAGAAGTTCACCAGAACCCAGGTGGGGAACATGAAGATCACAGCATTAAAGCCGAGAGTGTTAAGCAGTGGTGGTGGATCCGTGTATCACGCAACACCATTTTGGAGAAGATGTCCTGCAGAGAGAAGCAGAGCGCTGATTAGAATCTGGATTAGGATCATCAAAGGACAGCTCGGTCACTGTGGCCAGCAGCACTTCCTCGATGATGGGATGAGTGATACGTACACCTTTGTGGTTTACTTCCCCCTCGTGTTAATCCTTGATAGCACAACAACCCATAGTGGCATTGTGGCTTTTTATCAATCATCAGTGACGTGTGTGCGTACGATACAGGCACTTTCCATATGCGGAAGTGAGCCAACACAGATGCAAAGTACTTCCCGAAAGCTAAAGGCAGTATGCACCATCACTAGTACCTGCTCAGCAGTTCTGTTTTGGGGACTCCCCAACAACGGGGGGAGGAAGACGATGATAGAGATGATGTGAAACAAAGAGACCGTGACGTTACGGGAATCCGTTGAGGATGGTTTTGTTGGTAACGTTACCCCATAAGCTGACCATGCAGCACACACACAGCAAAACTATCCAGGTGCACCGCGGCCACCGGGGGGCACCAAGTGACTTTGAATGTAGCATGGTTGTTGGTACCACACAAGCAGGTATTTTAGAACCTGCTGATTTACCAAGATGTTTCTGCACAACCGTCTCTAGGGGTTACATCGGTGATATTTTCTCGGCATCCCCTGTGTCCTTTAGTACCAAACTGAGCACTGTTTAATTGCAGCATACCTGAGTATTGTTGCTGACCTTGTCCATCCCTTTATGACCACAGCGTACCCATTTTCTGATGGTTGCTTTCAAGGGGATAACACATATCACAAAGCTCAACTCATCTCAAACTGGTTTCTGGAACATGGTAGTGAGTTCACTGTACTTAAATAACCAGAAAGGAGTCACCAGACCTCAATTCGATAGAGCACCTTTGAGATGAGGTGGAGCTGCAGATTCACATTATGAATGTAACAAATCTGCATCAACTGCATGATGTTATCATGTCAATATGGACAGGATGCTTTAAATATATATCAGCTGTAAATATCTGTTATCAGTTGTGTTAAATGTTGCTAACAAAGACAAGCCTGCACCATGTTACAGTAATATACTAAAGCTGTGTTTCCATTAGTACCTGGAAGGAGGTAATTTTTTTGTACTCACTCAGCTGGATTTCCAAGCGATCTGAGGTGATCCTAAAATGTGACGTGGAAGAACAGCATGCCACTGATTGGCCAGAGAGTGTCGTCACTAGTTGAGTCATGAGAGCGACTCCTTCACCAGAATCAACAGCGCCATTTTTAAAACCCAACAGCAAGAAACTGGAGGCAGACATAGGAACTTGACATAGTGACAGAAGATAAACAAACAGGAAGGGACTGACTTAACACAGGAGGCACGAAGGAAAACCATGGAGAGAAGAAAGGACACAGGGACACTATGGTGGAAAAAAGAAGGGAACAAAAAAATCTAATGAGAAACCAAGAAGCTAAGAAAGCAAACGCAGAAGCACAAAGAAATATTATCATACTGATATCATATCATACTGAGTGGCAGAACTCCATCTCTCTGAGTGTATGTTAGAAAATTTGTTAAATGCCAAAGTGAGTTGAGCCGAGTGCGTCCTTGTCTGTCGCCGGTCTGTTCGTGTGAAGCGCTGCAGAGCCTGCAGGTCAGAAGAAGGATGAAGTCACTTGATGCTGCAAATCACGTTCTGTTTAAAGCAGAAAAAAAAGTGGAAAGGTAGAGAATAAATGGAGTTATAGCTAAAAATGAATTTTTCTCCTAGAAACCAACGGTGGGTCTTAATAATAATTTAATGAATTTAGTGTATCTCTCTGCTGATATCTGTCAGTGGAGCTCACCCAGCAGTCTGTGTCTTTCTCTCATGACATGACAGCAATCATTCAAATAAGCCAGTATTGATTTAATATTTATTTAATGACAATAGAGCTTGGTGTTTAAGTAATTGGATAGCATTTATTGGTCTTCACAGTCCACAGCAAAAATAATAATGAATCACACATGCACGTGTGTCCACTTATAATAAATAGAAGAACTTTAGTGATCCCAGAGGGAAATTCATATGTCTCATAGCTCATCTGCTATTTGTATGAGAACTGAGAAGCCTGATGGCTGTGGCTACAAGTGATTTTCTGTATCTCTGTTTTAGTAGAGGAGTCTACTAGTACTGATGTTTTTTGGATCCATAAAGATGTTTTAAAGAGGAAGCTTTATTGTACAAGAAATACAACGAAACATGAGCAGTGACTCCCTTCAGTTAGCAGCAGTGCATTATAAACAGTCAGAATAGAAATAGGATAGCTAAAAGTTAAAATAAATAGATAAAAGAATGAGACAAGATAAATGTGTACACAGTGCAAACCAGATAAAGCCGGGTGGGCGCTGATAGGCTTACATTAACCTGAGTCCTACTTAAGTACATTTTTTAGGTATCTGTACTTGAGTATTTATTTTTCTGACTACTTTTACTTTTACTCCCTACATTTTTACACAAGTACCTGTACTTTCTACTTCTTACATTTTTCAAACACATCTGAGAAAAGTTTGCATTTCCATCAAACGATCTGAGCCTGGATGGAGGAACAATAACAGAGACAATCGTACTGGCGAGTCCTCCATCACCGGGCTTATCGCGTACAAAGGGATTAAATACGCAAACCCTTTTACTTTCTTACTTTGAGTACATTTCAGAGCCTGTACTTTTTTACTTTTACTTAAGTAAAGATGTTGAACCAGTACTTCGACTTTTACCAAAGTATTTTTTAACACAAGTACTTGTACTTCTACTTAAGTACAGAATGTCAGTACTGCCACCTCTGCAAGTTTGACTCCAGATAAATTTAACTCAGAGGGTCCCTGCTCTGACTCAGAGACGTCAGGCCTGTTTACACTGGCCCCTTTTTCACTTTGCAACTGAGCCACAACAAACCGACCGGCCAATTCAGACATGAGAGTACTCAACTCAACTCAGCACAACAGGAGAAGCTGCCTGTGAGGTCTGTAAGTCACAAGGGGGAGCCTGGACACAAGTAGAACAAAACCTGGGTGTATGTGACCCACCCTCTTTGGGTGTCTGAACCACATCTCCAAGAAACCGGCCTCTCCCAATGCCCACGTTAGTGGAAATGTCCCCGTCAGGGACAGCAGGTGCTTCTGAACCAGATGCTGATTCTATAATGGCAACCCCTTAGGATCTAACATGAGCTGAGTAAATGTCCAAGCATATACAAAATCTTCCACACAGCTAAAAAGTCACAAACTTGAAACAAAGGCAGGTTGGAAGAGCTCCCCACAGCGATCGAGATGATGTCGATGCTTCACAGATCCACAGAGTCACAGCACCAGTGTAACCCTCGTGTGTTACACCTGTTGAAACCTGCGTTGTGTTCTGGTGTGAAATGACGAGACAGAGTCAGAACTGGATCTCTGGGTCTTTTAGTAGCAGCCAACTGTAATACAGGAATACAGAAATCCATGAGCTGTGTGTCCTGCTGCTGACCACTTATAGATTTACTATTGTTTCAGTTTAGAAAAATGTGTTTTTGCTTGTCTGTTCTCACTTTCATCTATACAAAGATGAAACATTTCATTTTATTCCTGTGTAGATACCTGCTGTTGGCCCTGATGACATGCTTCACGTGCCACCTAGTGCGAACTAAAAATATCATGAAATATCATGTCCTATAATTTGATGTACTGCTCCTCACAGTTTTACCCAGTCGACCTGAAAAGTGGTCTGAATAAACATGAGACGTTGATGATCATTCAGTGCAAAACTTGTGTTTTTGTTTAACGGTGCACCTTGGTGGCATGTCGATTCATCATGAAACAGGAAGTACTTGATGAGGGGCTTGGAAAGCTCAAAAAGTCATGAAATTTGGAGCACACCTCAGTCATGATGAATCCTTTTAGGTTTTATTATGCTGATCAACAAATATGGCAAAATGGCTCCACAGCGCCACCTAGAACATTTCAAAATATCAGCCCCGGAGCTATGTTTTATCTGTGTATCTGACATTTTGCAGGCTAGTGTAACATCCTGAGGCGTGTAAAAAAGTCTCTTGGACCCATACCGGAAACCCAACAGGACGTCAGTCATTTTGAATTAACGTGTGATTTTTGCAGTGCTTTTTTTTGCCATTCTCAGGCCAAATATTTGAACAAACTCCTCCTAGGCCCTTCGTCCTGCTGTGACAAAATTGCTCAACTATCTTGACAAGTGGGAAATTAAAAGTTGTTGAAGGTTCTTTAGGTTATTAAACAGTGTTTAACAGTGGGGCATTTAGCTCCCTTTTCAGGCCTTATTCTTTAACTAACTGCTCCTATAGATTTAATCAGATCAACATGATATTTGGTGAGTTAAATCTAAAGAACTTGATGATGTTAAATTGTGAGTTTTGTCAAAGGGTGTGTTTGTGGTGGGAAGCCGAATTTCGATCATTCACCACAGGACATCAAACTGTCACATCTCAAACATACAGTGTCCAATCTCTCCCAAACCTAACATACTTGATGAGAGTATCAGCAGAAGTGGGCAGTAACAAGGTACAAATATTTCTTTACTGTACTTAAGTAGATTTTTCAGGTACCTGTACTTTACCTGAGAATTAATTTTTCTGACAAATTTTTATTTTTACTCCCTACATTTTTACACAAATATCAGGACTTTCTACTTCTTTCATTTTCAAAACAGGCTCAATACTTTAGGTTTAACGTGTCTGAGGGAAGTTTTATTTCCAGTAACTGTGCACCTTCAAACATCAAACTGACCTGAGTCTAAGGAACTGGAGGAACATTAGTCTAGGGGATGAAAATCAGCCAAGATAGCTGGTGAAACATTGGTTTACATCTTGTTGAATTCAGGGTGTAAATCCACAAAGAGCAGCACAGGTCAGCTGATCACAGCCTGACATAAAGAAAATCTACTGGAGCTCTCATAGAAATTATTGTGAGCTGTGGTTCTTTTTCCCCATGCTGAACCACTACAGCAAATCTTTGGCTACTTTTACTTTCTTACTTTGAGTACATTTCAGAGCCTGTACTTTTTCACTTTTACATTAGTCAAGAAGTTGAATCAGTACTTCAGCTTTTACCAGAGTATTTTTTAACACAAGTATCTGTACCTCTACTTAAGTACAGAATATCTGCACTTTTGCCACCTCTGAGTATCAGTCCAGACACAACTCATAACGCCACCAAGTGGCAACAGGAAATCAGCAGTAGATTGATAATCATCATCACATGCATAGGCGTAGGAACCGGGGGGTCCCCCCAATACTGGAGACAGGCACAGTTGCCCCACCAAAAAAATTACACCGTGGAGGAGAAAAATACTTGATTTTGAAATCTTTAACTTCCGTGCTTTTATTTTGAAGGCGCAACATAGCGTTGTGTCACGGCGCTCCCCCCGCCCCCCTCTGAACGGAGTGTTTGGGAGGCGGAGGCAGCGGCAGGAGTCAGAAACTCTGAATAAGGTAAAACGGTCTGTCGGGGATGTTACCGTGAATATGGCTTGTTTATAACGTTATAAACAAGCCATATTCATGACCTAGGCAGCCTAGGCCAATGTTTTATAACCTTCTGTGTGCTGTTTGGCCAATTATTAAATGCAGGGCTGTAAAGTCCAACGGCACACTGTGTCGTCAGTGAGGCACACGTGAGAGGTATCACTTTTATTTATTTGTTGGTTGTTATTTTTATTAATATTTATTTTTATTTATTAGATGTTTTTGTTGGCCAAACAAACAGCTATTAAAGTATGCCTGATCAGTTTTGAAACTCTGTTTTTTACTTAAAGTCGATGTTAAAAAGTGAATCATTTGTTCATCACATTATCTGTGAGGGTTCTTTCATGTCAGAACGTTGTTTAATTAAAGAACCAGTTCTGTTGCCAGTCAACCTACATAAATGCATTTTTAACCAGTATTAACTGTTTTTTGAGGGCTTTTCCACGCCACTTAGTGGGCGTAGGAGATGTTCAGTGTCCGAATAACAGATATCCACGCAGCCTACGGGGCTAAAAACAATCAGGTGGCCCCGTGACGCTCCAGACCTTAGCATCGGGGCCCCTATCATCGCTGCTTGCATCTTTAACCTGTTGCTAATCATCATGCGCAGCTCAAAGGATCCATATTGTGTGTCTAATGTCGCTTTGGTTGTTTTTCTTCGCTGTTGTTTTTTGGGACCACAATGGAAATAAGTGTTGACACTTTTCTGTGAATCCTGTTTCTTTTGCTGTGCGATGTTGTGTTTCTTTTGTAAAGCATGATTAACCGAAAATCTAACGCACCCTACCACACATACGTAAGGGCAACTCCGGAGCAAAAGTCCCTAAAACTCCTCCCCCTGTCCTCTCCCTGCTTTTAGGTATCCACCTGCCTGCTCTTCCTCACTCCGCTGACGAGCTTTCGGACTTTCCACACCGCTTCTAAACTGTAGTGAGACAGCTGCCGGCCATATTTGTAGAGCTCAGACTTACTTTAACTGCTCATTATTTGAAGCTCTCCACATAGATTTCCACGAACTCCACGAAGCGACCTTTTTCCAAAGGATGGATTCTGCTGCTTTCCTTTTGCTGGTTCTGGTCAGCGCCGGGACGCTGGTCCGAGGTAAGCGTCGTTAATAATGTAGTCGGAATACCTTTGAGCGTGAGTCGGCACATTGTGCTGATGTTGATTTAATATAGACTACGAACCTTTCTGCTTGTAACTACATGTCGTTTTCAGCTGCGGGTAATCCATTTCATTAGAAATAAACCGAAACTGCTGTGGGAGCTAAACGAAACGTCGGCGCGCCCGTCCTGACAGCGTAGTTTGTATAGACTATGAACTGATGAATAGCTCTGGGCTGTATTTACTCCTGTAGGACAAGAGGTGTAAACTGAATACTGCAGTTAATAATGTCCAAACAAACGTACCTCCTATAGGCTGCCCCCCCCGCTCTGTATACCTCGATTTCGCTTTGGTCCTAAGGGTGTGAATGTAGTCTTTGCTACTGGATCACTTCCATGTAATTAGGTATGCAGTTATTTATAGTCAGCTGTAACCCAAGCAGTGTTTTTGTTGGTGTGTCTGTGTGAGTGTGTGTGGGCGCGCGGGGGGGGGGGGGGGGGGGGGGGGGGGGCGTTATTGTTTGGTGTTCCTGAATGGGCTGAGAACAAGCCAGAAATAACACTATAATACACATTTTATGACTTTGTCATTCAAGTCGGGAGGGTCTTGATTTTTTTTCTTTTCAAGGTTTAAATCCTTTATGCTGCCACTTTTTCTTCCTATGTGGAATAATCAAATATGAAAATCAGTTTATAAAGAGTTTATAAACGTTTATAAACCATATGACTGACATAACTTTGCCACTTATACAAGATAAAGGCTATTTTCATTCCAGCTCTTATCTCTGAGTTGTGTCTGTGTCACAGGACTGTGTCCCTGCCTGCACATTTGCTCTGTCAGAGCCACTGGGTGGGCAGTCAGCCTGTCTGAGTGGGTCTGCATGTGGATGTGTGTGCAGTGGAAAGTTGGTGGAAAGGGGTGATTGGTGGTTGACACAGCCAGGGGGTCCATCTCCATCACTTGCTCATATCTGGGCTGTCTGAGGATTAGACTCAGACAGGAGAGGACATTTTTTTTTATTTATTTGGGAGCACATTTAATATTTATCCTCCACATAAATACAGATGCCAGCACAGTGTGTAGCAGCTCCAGTTTCCAGCTATCCTCACATCAAAGAGGAACGCTTGAAAAGAGAGGTTCAGATTTCAAAGCCACAGGAGCTTTTTCAAAGTGACGTTAGAGCAGACGCTGCAGCACAGAGGTGAGGAGAGTCAGTATGTGGACTGCTGGGAAATAACAAAATGGATATGTGAACAGTAAAGAAACTCACTGTCACTGACAGAGAATGGAGTTTTAAGAAAAACTGCAGGCAGTATAGGTGTGGCATTTTGATCCTGTAAGTAATTTGGATGCCCAATTTAAAATGATTTGTGGCTAGAGGGGTTGATGATAGCGTCCTCTATGATAAAGGATTTCTAAGTCCTGTTACCTACAGTATCTTTCAATATCTAATTAATAATTAGCGCTACAACTCTTCCAAAGCCACAGAAAATGTCAATCCTCCTAATGTCTTCTCATGCCTCCATTTCACTGCAGTGGCATCATTTACATTTGCAAATTCACTAACTGAAGCTTTGCTGTAAAATGAGAGCATGATTTGAGTTCAAAGCAGTCAGCTTGTAGTAATATTCCCCAGACGCCTTAAATTGGACCAAAGCAGGAGAGTGTGGAACAAATGGAAATGAACCAAACTGACCTCTGGGAAAAAAATTAGATTAGATTAGATAAAACTTTATTAATCCTTTTCCCGTCAGGGAAATTAAAGGTCCAGTAGCACCTTTTACAGATAAAATAGGCACACAAACACAGCAGAAGTCATGATAAACAAACAAAATAGGAATAAATAAATACTAAAACAGGCAAGTGTTTCTTTGTTATGTAGTGTTCAGGCTCAGGCTGCCCCCTCTTGTTACCCCCCTGAATAGGAATGTTTGGGCAGCCAAACAAGATAATGACTGTGCTATTCATTTTCATTTGAACTGCCTTTGAGTGTGCGATCTCCATCTGTCCCAACATGTAGAACAGCTTTCTGGAGGAAAACCATGGTGTGGGTTCAGTGGTGGGGAGGGAGGTTACAGATAAGCTATAGATAAGCTGTTCATGATTGGGGGGGGGGTTGCTACCAGGAATAGAAGCATTTCTTGTCTTACTGATTACAGCACTTTAGACTAGTATGAGCCATATTTACATTCATATAATGCTTTATTCTTTGGAGTTCAACACTTCATCTATTTCACACGGTCCATTTAGAGTCACCAGTTTATCTGAGCAGCCCCCAGGAGCTGATTTCTGTTTGCCCAAATCATCCTGTCACATGGCTTTATTCTGATTGTTTGATCTGTCATTAGGAAATCCCCGTCTCTGCTCCCTCCCCATCCATTATTATTCTGTAGGTGAGGAAGTTCCAGCTGGCATAAACTGCTGGAGGAATTATTTAAAAATTCAGTGACATAACTGCATGATGCATGCTCAATAATCCAGGTAAGGAATTCCTAAAAAAGTGGAGTGAAGGTGGAGTGATGAAACACTTCTCACACATGCAGATGAACTGAATCAGCTGATTTACACAGAGGAGTTTTGACTTCTGAAAAACTGACATTTGAGAACAAAACGATTGTGTCCTCCAGCAGAATCACATCTTAAAAAGCTGAGACATCTTTTTAAGATACACTATCATGCTTATTGTATCACCAGTCAGGGGACGTGTCAAAGTAAATGCTGGTATAATATGGCCATAATATCAGGACTGGAGTGATGGCATTATTTGGTTGCCTTCCTGAAGGGCCGGATTTCCTGACTTGTGGTAGATTAAAGATTTTAGCTGTTAGCAGCCTAAATAAGAAGGCAAAATGTGGCTCCAGTTAACTAATGAAGTTGTTTTCTCCTCATTTCAACAATCCCTTATACTTAATTTGTTACTGCAGTTGTGTCCGTTTGCATGTGTATTTGCCTGCGGTAAGGGGTTTCCAATCAACGCGAACATGCTACACCTTGCTTGCCACGGGTGATGGTTGACCAGAGGGATGGAACAGGAGCATCACCAGGAATGGGAGAAGTTCAAGAACAAAACAAACCAGCATCAAAGATCAGGACACACTGTATGAAAAGTACAGATAGCAGCTTCATTGTTTTTAACACTCGGTCTCATTTCGCTCCTTGTAACTTATAACTTTGTTCTTCTCTGCAACTGTCATGAACTGGCTGACCCTGAGGCAGTGAACTCAGGTCCGCACCTGAGTTCAAGCAAGAGACCACAGAGGGGAATTTACTATAATCACTAACCAGGGGTAGGGTCAGTCAAGCTTTGCAGGTCCAGATGGGATCATTTGGGTTCTGATAGTCAATCCTTGAGCTGGACAAAGGAAAGGGGGTGCTGAGGGAGGGTGACCAGGGAGTCCGCTTTGTGAGGCAAGCTGAAAGATTCAATTCAATTTTATTTATATAGCGCCAAATCACAACAGTTGCCTCAAGGCACTTTATACTGTAAGGTAAAGACCCTGCAATATATATAAGAATGCAATCTGAGAGCACAAAGAGGGAGGGCACAGGAAGGGTTACAGGTCGTACAGAAAGGAATGCAAACTGAGCCGAGTAATCACTCCAAGGAGGTAGATAATCTGGCAGAGACTGGACGGCCAGTGGACCTGAAATACCCCAGATGACGAGGCTTGAGGGGGTATGGGTGCTCAGCTGAGGAGTGGAAGAATCCACACCCCACCTAGAAGAGTGTGGAGATCCACCCAAAACTCCTGGCCCAGAGTGACAGGGAGACTAGCTGGTGGCTGACCAGCTGCTGGCTGATGGACCAACAACTGCACAAGCAAGAGCAGCCTACAGAACAGTTGTACTACATGTTTTTCACCGAGCCTCCAGCCGAGGCAGATGGACTGTCCATAACTGTCCACTGAAAATACAGATGTTTTTTTTCTCTCACTGCTGCAAAATCACATCAGCTGCAAGATGCTTCTGCATTCGACTCCCTTTGGGAGGTGTTAGACACTTCTTTGTCTCACCAGTACTACAGTGAGAGCATTTAATTTATAGATAGATACTTTATTGATCCCGGAGGAAATTAGAGAGAAGCATAGAATTATATCAGCATAGTTAACACTGTTGTGTCTGACCTTTGTGCTCAATAAGTTATAATTTTTGTGTTTGAAAGAAAAACTCTTCCACAGATCACCTATTAAAATTAAAATCAAGAGAGGAGAGAAACCAGAGTCAGACGTCTTGAAAATGTGCAGCCTGCTCAGTGGGGATTAGTCTATCTTCATAAAGTGTGAAGTGTGCTTAATGCTGGGACCTGCTTGTGTGCTGGGCAGTCCAGGGGACTTTCTACTGTGCAGTTTAGCAGCAAAAGAAAAAAAGAAAAGCACCTGATTCAATGACTCACCCAGATGCCTAGCTGAAATTAGAAACAGTGAAACTGAAACTAAATGAGATCATGCATAAACACACACACACACCCGTACACTCACCCTGTTCATATGAGGCATTGTGACCCATTAGTATCACTCGTGTTCAGTGGTGACTGTCAGGTAGTTTCCATCTTGAAATAATGTCGTGGTTGACATCATCTGACAATGAATTTCACCTCAGAAAAAGGAAACTAGAGAAATGCTGACTGAATGATGCAGCAGGGATTTCACACTTCACTTCTGATTTATTGACTGAAGTTTTGACAGTGTCTTCTGAATTTAACATAGCCAACGTTTTTGTCATGTGTATCCATAATGTTTGTGTCTGTTGTAGAAAGAGTGATACGCTACATTGATAGACTTTTCCTGAGAGCTGCATGAGATTTCTTTTTCTTTTTTTTGTATTTGGTGCTGCATCAGCTCAGGAAGACCTGTACAGAAAATCAGGTCAGCCAAAGAAGCAAGAATGTGAAGGAAGGAGATAACACGATCTGGATAAAATGTCATCCTCTTCTTCCTCACATCAAGCCTCATCTTCTGAACTGAAGTAAAGACTCAAACGCATGAAAACCTGCATAAACATTTTTATTTATCTCGATATTCTCGCAGTTTATGTATTGTCAGCAGATCGATCCTACCATCTATGGACAGCTGACAGCTGATTATAAGCTAACATTATGAAAGCTAATGTTAGGCTCAAGCTTCCTAAAAGTCATGCTCTGGTAAACAGTTTCCATCGACAGGGAAGGCTCACTGATGCACGTGGAGCTTGAAGGCTGGTCCGTGTGGTCAGATCCAAAGCGCCAAACAGAACCATCGAGCAATGGAAAAGGGTGGCCTGGTCTGATGATTCCCGTTTTCCTTTACATCACACCAATGGCCAGGTGCATGTGCATCACTTACTTGGGGAAATCCTGGCATCAGAATGCACTATGGAAAGAAGGCAAGACAGTGGAGTCAGTGTGATCCTTTGGGCAATCTTCTACTGGGAAACCTTGGGTCCTGCTATCCATGTGGATGTTACTTTGACACGTACCACCTACCTAAGCATTGTTGCAGACTGTGGACACCCTTTAATAGAAACCGTATTCCCTGACGGCCTCTTTCAGCAGGATAATGCTCCCTGCCACAAAGCATGGATGGTTCAGGAGTGGTTTGAGGAGCACAAGACGGAGTTTGAGGTGTTGACTTGGCTACCGACGTCCCCAGATCTCAATCTAATCAAGCATCTGCAGGATGTGCTGGAAAAACAGGTCTGATCCATGGAGACCCCACCTTGCAGCTTAGAGGACTTAGAGGATCTGTTGCTAACATCTTGGTGCAGATACCACAGCACACCATCAGGAGTCTAGTGGAATCCAATCCTCGAGGGGTCAGGGCTGTTTTGGCAGAAAAAAATAACTATTTTTAGGCTGTCTGAGGTACAGCTGCACTTGACTTTTGTTGCTGATCAAATAGAGTTATTACTGTAGGCTGCCACTGCTTCTGTTTAATGACTCATACTTGGACTTTATGAGAGACATGACACTTTTTAGACACAAATAATTTTTGGAAAATGAATTTTGGTTTAAATTGCATACTGAACCTTCAGTTGAGACACTGTTCACTTAACCCTCTGTGGTCTAGGTTATAATTGGCTGTTTTTGACTACTTTTGTTTTCACCTTTTTATTTCACCTTAAAAACTGTTTACCTTGCCTTTTTTTGTATAATTTTTTCCAGCACAACATCACGTGTGTCACTATACAGTTATTCTGTCATTTTGACTTACTGTATTAACAGATTGGACCTAAAATCACACAGAAAATGTGAGTGGAAAAAAGTTACTGTGAAAACCACAAACACGTTTAACAAACTGTTTTTGCAACTTAGAATACAAATATAATTTTTAAATTTTTAAAAATGATGTGCAAATACAGCAAACAACTATTTACATTAAAATGCAGGAAATGCCACAGGCATTTTTGTACAACTATTTACACAACAACCAGGTGTCACAATAAGATGCCACACAAATTATTTGTGCCACTCCAAAAAACAGTTCCTGTCCACCACAAGCTTTAATCATTGTAGAGTCTTTACCTCACAATATAAAATGCCTTAAGGCGACTGTTTGTTGTGATTTGGTGTTAAATAAATAAAATTGAATTTTATTGGCTCAGGCCTGAGCTTGTGGTGGACCATGGTGCAGCACCCTGTGGAGGATATATTATATCTCTCGGCTGGCCTGGGAACACCTCGGGTACCGCAGCGTTCTGCAGCATCGTGCCATCCCAGCTGGTTTGTGCTCAGTGGGACTATAGTTTGTTTTTCAACAGGACAATGACCCCAAACAGGCTGTGTAAGTGCTATTTGGCCAATAAGGCTGGTGATGGAGTGTTGCGTCAGATGACCTGGACTCCCCAATCACCTGATCTAAATCCTAAATCTAAAACATGTTTTGGTTTGTTTAACACTTTTAAGTTTATGACATAAACTGGGGCAGCACGGTGGTGCAGTGGTTAGCACTCCTGCCTCACATTTAGAATAACATCTGAAAGGCCTGGGTTCGATTCCACCTTGGCCCAGGCCTCTCCCTCTCTGTGTGGAGTTTGCATGTTCTCCCTGTGCTTGTGTGGGTTTCCTCCGGGTACTCCGGTTTCCTCCCATATTCCAAAGACATGCACTTACTGGGGTTAGGTTAATTGGCTGCTCTAAATTGCCCATAGGTGTGAGTGTGAAAGGTTGTTTGTCTCTCTGTGTTGGCCCTGCAACAGGCTGGCGACCTGTTCAGGGTGTACCCTGCCTCTTGCCCTATGACAGCTGGGATAGGCTCCAGCCCCCCCCCACGACCCTGAACAGGATGGATGGATGGAAGCAGGGTTATTATAGTTAACGAAAACGAACGAAATAACGAAAACTGAAATTGAAAAAACATTGTCGTTAACTGAAATAAATAAAAACTATAATTAAAAGGAAAAAACGATAACTAATTAAAACTGAATTGTGAGTTTACAAAACTAACTAAAACTAACTGAAATAATCGATAAACTTACTTTCATTTACTTGTTTTTTTGGGGGGTTTTTTAAGCCTTGTGGATTGATATGAAATCATTGTTTCCGCTCTCCGAGTTTAAGCTGGGAGCGCCACAGGACAACTGTGTGAGTGCGCATGTGCGTGCGCTCACCGCGCTGGTCCGCAAAGTAATGGCTGCGGTCTGCCGAGAAAGCGGCAGAGTCCCGTATGGAGGTTCTTTGAGTACAAACACCTGCACACGACCACAAGGTAATTAACACACACAATCCAGCTACACAAGCATAAATGCGGACATGAGGTCGGCAACTTCTGTAGGTTGTGTACAGAGGCCGCAAAGACCCTGCAGGTTTAATTAGCGAGCAGCTAACCAAGCTAGCTCCAAAACAGAAGCAGCTTCAGGTGGTGAGAACATCAGGATGCAGCTGGATTTGAGCTTTGACTCCTTCAAAGAGTTTGTTTTTGTCAAACACCACATGTAGCTGTTGTTAATCTACTGCACTGATGCTGAAGTTTATTGTGGAGTTTATTGTAGAATTTATTGAGTTTGGGAGTTCATGTTTTTCTTTGTTTCTCCCTGGTTATGCTCATGTGTGTCCTTAATATTACACAAATTTAGCATGTCTTGTGAACAGTTGGTTGTTGAATATATTTCTTTAAACTGTATCTTTTGTCAAGTTTTCATTACACAATAGTCACTTTTGCGCCTTGAATCTTGCACCTGATTAGGTATGAAAATACTAAAACTAATACTGAAACTAACTGAAACTAACTAAAACTAAGCATGAAACCAAAAATAAAAACTAATAAAAACGAGCAAAACCACTCTGAAAACTAATTAAAACTAACTGAATTAGAGAAAAAAAAGTAAAAACTAACTAAAACTAAACTATAATGTAAAATCCAAAACTATTATAACCCTGGATGGAAGTTTATGATATGATTCCTTATGTGTTCCTTCATAGTCTGGATGACTTCAGTGCTATTAGGGAAAAAAATGAAAACACCGAATGCCCACATGGGCGTGTTTGTTGGGACAGTTCCAAAACGACACTTAACAGTATTATTGGCAAATGTAATCTTGCTTTTTTTTTTTTTTTTGTAGATTAATCATTAAAAATGGGAACTACTGTAGTTTTGCACCAAGCTGCTTGCAACAAAGTGCCTAAAGACTAACTTGTTTGTCTAGAAAGTGTCTTCTTGGAAGAGAAGCATAAAGAAATGCACAGTAATTTATGTCAAACCCTGAGCCAGGAACCAAATTGAAGGTCAGTCTGAGGTTTCGTCCGTTTGCGGCTTAAAGTCAGTACTTTCACTTCCACCTTCTTGAAATCCTCACCTGACTGCTGCAGGCAGCTCCCACCAGCCCTGACTACTGTGCAGGCTGAGCTGAGCATGCAGCATTTCTGGAACTAGGCAAATGTTTATTCAATGGTCTACATTTTTGGAAATGAGGAGACACATGTTTATGCTGCTGAAGCCCCCTCTTGTGTTACCTGCCTCGTGCATCACGGTGTGTTTATCATTCCTGCTTTGGTTAGAGAGCTGCCAGAAGGACATTTGTGCTTCTCTAGTTTAAAAAAAACACACAGGATACATACTTTTGATTTTCCTCCCTTAACCTCCCTTAAAACACAAACCCGCTGAGTTAGTCAAGTTTTAAAATCCATGGAGCTGCACCTTTTCCTGCAGCATCGCTGTCTCTCTGTCTTGGAGTTGTACAAAGTATTTCACAATAAAAGTCAGAAATCATTTGTCATGTTTTCAGTGGCATATCCTAATTAAGAGAAGCTGGAGTTAACCTGTAAGCTGACATTTGAACCCTTCAAGCCAGTCTGCTGAGTCCAGAGTGTCTCAGGTTCTAATTTACAGCATTCAAGGCCAACAGCACCAATATTTGGATGCTTACAAAGAATCCAAGACTTAAAGTGCTTTAGATATATTAGATGGTGCTTTAGTTGTAAGCGTTTAAACACAAACATGGTGATCTACAACAGAAGTGCTTTCATCAAACGTTAGGAGGCTTTATTGGAAAACACAAGATAAATGGCTGCTTTGTGAAGCCATTGACCAATTACACCAGTTAAATGTAGCAAACAATGTCAACATGACCCTCTTCCCTGTCTCCTCTAGTGCTCATGTTTTCAGCCTCCCTGTCAGAAAGGCAGTCAGAAAACACCCTTACATAGTTTGCATACCCTGGCAGAATTTGATTTGTTCTGTTTGTTTTTGGCCATTTTTCAGAGAATATGAATGATAACACAAAAACTTTATTTCACTTACAGTTAGTGGTTGGGTAAAGCTATTTATTATCAAGGGTTTGACTTTTTTAGATCGTAATGACAGCTGAAACTACCCAAATGACCGTGAACAAGCAGCGGAAATGACCTTTCTCTGAAGGGTGGCTGGCCTTCAGACTGCACTCTTCATCCTGTGGTCAGCCACACCCTTCAGAGAAAGGTCATTTCCGCTGCTTGTATCAGCAGTCTCATTGCTTGGGTCACTACGAAAAGGTCGAGAGATAATATTGTTATATAAAAGTCCAGAGCCTCTGTGTTTTAGTTGAGGATGAGGACCCCCCCTCCCTGAGCCTGGTTCTGCTGCAGGTTTCTTCCTCTTAAAGGGAGTTTTTCCTTCCCACTGTCACCAAGTGCTGCTCATAGGGGGTCGTTATGATTGTTGGGTTTTCTCTGTATTATTGTAGGGTTTTTACCTACAATACAAAGCGCCTTGAGGGGACTGTTTGTGATTTGGCCATATATAAATAAAATTGAATTGATCTGAGCTCATAGTTTTGACTTTTAAGCATATATGAGAAGAAATTATTTTCTGTTTTTTCAGTAGTATCTGTCAAAGTTTATGTGTGCTTAATGTCATGTTGTACTGTGAGGTAGCATAAGACTAGGCACGACAAGACTTGCTGTTGCCTGATATTCTCTTCTGAGGCCAAAGGTCAAATTTAACTGTGTCTGGGTGGGAACCTCTTCTGGCCTTATTGAGGAAGCTCCCATGGCCTAGTCAGAGATAACTGTCGCTCAAGATGGTCCCAGCACTTGAGTATTTCATACACAGCTACCCTTTCTTAGAGACGGCATTCTAACTCAATTTCAGGGCTGTGCGATATGGACCAAAAATATCTGGATATTTTTTTCTTCCCAAAAGGTATAAACAAAAAGGCACTTGTGAGTCGAAGCTACATGTCCCAGATGTCACACAGGCACTTTTATTAATATTCAGCTGTAGATGTACAACAGACCAGCTACTGTACATCTTACAGATTTTGTGCATGGAAAACTAATCTGTCAACAGTGTCGGACATCAAGGACACTTTGTAGCAGGTTACAATGTTCCCACTGCAACTGAAAACCCAGCCGGTGGCTGGCACACAAAGGTCTTACTTAGCCAGGCAGCTCAGTGCTGGATAGGCAACTTCATGTTCCTTCCACCATTTGAGAGGATCAGCATCACTCTGCACGCAGACTGACAGCAGGTAGCAAGAAAGTTCATTTTCTATTGCCTCCCTCTGTGTGAAAGCAGTGCTAATGGCTGTGCTGTGCTGGAAGAAGCTTGCAAGTGATCTCTTTTTTTTAGTTATATGCGCCACTGCTGCTTCTCCTCGGTCTGCAGACTCAGGCACAGCAGGGTCAGGCAGCTCAGACAAACACCTGCCCTAATAGCTGCACAGAGACTCCGCCTCCAAGACAGCTTCATGGAATTCATCCTCTCACTCAGATGTAATTGGCCCTAAACTGTGGATCCATAAACAAAGTGATGTCCAACAAGTCACTGGTTGATGGGTTTGCATATTTATTGTTGAGGTAATCCACAGTGAGGGTCTTGATGGATTTACACAGCTGACTGTCCTCTTCTCCAGGAGCCTGGAGACTGGTGTTAAACAGGTGTAGCACAGGTGTAGCACAGACATACAACAAGGTCACATCTTCTTCTCCTGAAAAAGTCCTGAATGGGTTTCAGAGCTTTATTTTTAGACCTTTTCAATCACAATCCGTCCATCCTTTCTCTTCCACTTATCTGGAGCCGGGTTGGGGGGGCAGCGGCCTAAGCAGAGAATCCCAGACCTCCCTCTCCCCAGCCACCTCCTCCAGCTCATCCAGAGGGACCCCAAGGCATTCCCAGGCCAGCCGAGAGACATAATCTCCCCAGCGTGTCCTGGGTCTACCACAGGGCCTCCTCCCGGGAGGACACACCCGGAACACCTCACCCAAGAGGCGGCCAGGAGGCATCCTAGTCAGATGCCCGAGCCACCTCAACTGGCTTCTTTCAATGTGGAGGAGCAGCGGCTCTACTCTGACCTCCACCCGAATGGCCGCACTCCTCACCCTATCAGTAGTATCAGTAGTATCAGTAGTAGTAGTAGCTCATAGGTGAGGGTAGGAATGTAGTATTTAAACGCATCTGTCTTTTCTCAGCTGATGTCATCATTCAAGCATAAGGCACAGCACGGGTTTATGAGTTTCGTAATGTGATTTGTTTTGAGGCAGGAGGCCGGGAAAGCTTCACGGTGTGGGCTGCAGCTGCACTTTCACACACTCTTCATACTGCACTGTACGGCGCCGTTGTAAATGCTGGAAGGGATTAGTAGTACTCGAACCTTTCATCCGGAGATGTTTTTAGCCTTCACTTTCATTTCCTCATTTATACAGGAACCCATTACCGTACCCTACAGTACAGAGGTGCAGTACTTTTCCTCACATGCAGTAAGCTAACAAAGCTGACCTGAGGCTGCTGAGGAACTGGCTCATGTTCAGTTCTGACTCCCTGGCTGCTTCTGCTCTGGCTCGTGCTGGGCAGCTCTGTCCTTGGCTGTGTCTCTTCTGTTGAAACAGTACCTCACTGAGCTCTGCTGCAGCTTCTGTTTTAGTATTGTGTGTCTCCTTTTTCCTGCTGTCTGGACAACTTATTGTGTGCTTCCTCTCTCTTTCTGTTAGTACCTTGTACCTGTAAAAGTAGATTCTGTAAGCACAAATTTTGCTGTTTTTCATGGGAATCATTTGATTAGAAAATTAAAAATAAGCACATCAGAGGAGCAGCTCAGGTGGAGCAGTTTGGAGTTAGAGAGGCAGAGGCTGAGATGGTTTGGACATGTGCAGAGGTTAGTGGATATACTGGACAAAGGCTGTTGAATATGGTGCTGCCAGGCAGGAGGAAAGGGGACGACCACAGAGAAGTACTGTGGATGTACTCATACTGTAGATGCAGAGAAGGAGGGACATGCAGAGGTTACCAGAGGTAGGGTGAGGTGGTGGCAGATGATCCACTGTGGCAGTCCCTAATGGGAATAGGTGAAAGAAGAAGAAGAAGATATTATTCAACAACCTAAAGAAGGTCTTTCTCTTTGTCACATAATCTTATTTTCTGGTCTTTGTCACAGCAGTTGAACGTCTTGTGTTTAGTTTGGCTGTTTTTCTTTAATGAGGTTTTAAACTTTTAACTACATTAAACACATACTGTCATGATCCTGGGCCACTGGCCCAATACAGTTGTGTATTTGGTATGAATTAGGATCTTAGTTCATCATTGTTTTCTGTTTAGTTATTTTTATCTTTTGGAGAGTGTCAAACTAAATTTCGTTGTATGCAAGTATAATGACAATAAAGGTTCTTCTTCTTCTTCTTGTGTTTACTTCCTGTTTCCCTCGTGTTTTTCCCATGAGCTGTGTTCACGTGTCATGTCTGTGTTATGTTTTGTTTCCTGTGTCCTCCTGTTAGGTCAGTCTTCCTGTGTCTGTCTTGGCCCTTCTCTGTGTTTCCTTCCCTTCCTGTTGTTTCCTTGTGTGTGGTTTTTAGGTTCCCTGTCCCGTGGCTTTAGACTTCAGTTCTCCGTGTTTTCCCTTAGTGTCCTTCCCTTGTCCTGTGTCTGTCTTCCCCGTGTTGTCAGCCTGTGTTCAAGCGGGTGTCTGTTTAGTCATATGTTTAGGTTCCCTCTGTGTCAAGTCTGCATGTGCATCATGGTTGGTGACTTCCTGCTTTATTTTGACAGTCTCATTTTGCTTCCCCTTGTCTCCTCAGTGTAATCATGTTCAGCTGTGCTCCTCACCTGTCTCCACTCCCCTCGTTATCCCTTTGTGTATTTAGTGTCTGCATTTTCCTTTAGTCAGGATCATCACTTGTATCTCCTGCTGTGTGTCTGTGTATTTAGTGTTTCGAGTTTATTTTGTGCTAGCTCCTGTCCAGTATTTTATATCTCCTGATTTCAAGAAATAAATATTAATTTTGATTTTAGTCGAGTCTCGTGAGACCTGCTTTGAGGTCCTCTGCCCTGCCTGCCACCGCAGCAAACCTGACACATACGGGCTTGTTTTTATGTTGGTTTGATTTTAATAGAGCTGTAATATTTCATTATGTTTCCGCTGTATATGTAGATCTCATTTTAAAGAGAGCTAAGATAAGACAAGTTTGGCTGTATGCCTGTCAGCTCACTTCAGAGGAAATTATTAAGATGTGTTCTCAAGGGGTTACATATTTTCTAGATGAAGAGTCAGCACATCTGTTGAGTTCATCCTGAACTCACAGACCTGAAAAACCTGTGTGGCCACATTTCTGCTGTGCAGGCATCGTTTTCCTCTTTGTCACTACAGTGTCACATTTTACATGTCACATGGCTAAAAGCTTCTTTTTGTGTGTGTGTGTGTGTGTGTGTGTGTGTGTGTGTGTGTGTATATATTGATTGGTGGCTGTGGCTCAGGAGGTAGTTCAGGTCACCTACTAATCAGGAAGTTGGTGGCTGCTGCAGTCATCATGCCATCCTTGGGCAGGATACTGAACCCAACACAACTGTCGGAGTGTGAATGGTAGACCGTAATCACTTAGCTGTAGAAGGAAGCACCTGTGTGAATGGGTGAATGAAAATGTGTTGTATAAGCGCGTTGAGTGCTCACAAAAGTGAAGTAGAAAAGTGCCTTATAAGAACTAGTCCACTGCGCTCTTCTGGGCTGAGATCTCGGATGTTGTTCCTGGAATCTGCTGGAGCCGCTCTCCCAGTCTCCCGAGTGTTCCATGTGGAAGTTAAAATTTGCAGATGAAAGTATTTCTTATCTGATTAAATGATGCAATAACTGATTACTAAAATAATCAATAGTTGCAGCCTAAGTAGCACCCAATCACAGCAAACAGTTGCGTCGAGGCAGTTATCTTGGTGGCAGATGGCACAGCAGTCCAGGGGTCCAGTGGAGTCCATGCTGTGATGGGTCAGGGCAGTTCTTGCGTGTCTTCTCCACAGTATCTGAGAAGATAAGGTCTGAACACCCCATCAGCATCCACAGTCCTCCGTACAATAACAGCTCTGTTTGGTACCTCTCTCCTCTGTGTTAGCCAAGCTCAGAGCACCTAAACGTTTAGCTGTTGATGGAGTTTTCTTTTTAAAACAATTAGCTCGTTGTATGATGGGCTGTGTCCATTAACCTTCACACTTATAAACACAGGGAGCTGCCATGAGTTGACTCTGTGCATTGTTGTTTATGGACCACTTTCCTTAACTAGCAAATGCATGCACACTAACATGTATAAGGAGGAAGGGCGTCTGCTGAAGGTCACATTTTCTTCCTAGTTTTTAATTGCTGTACTTGTCTCTCAGTCAGAGCACAGAAAAATATTCTTGTAGTGGCCACTGTTTTTGTCCAATTAGATGGATACTAAATAATGGTAGGCATTTGGAACAGGAGTATATCCTGTTGCTCTCCAGACATGCTGGTGCCTCCACAGTCTGCTGAAGCTACAGAGGGCCATTTTCCTATATAAAATAAATTAGCCTTAATTCTCAAGGCTACTTGCCTTCCCATCTCTGCATTGTTCTCCAGGGCATCACATCTTGGAATAAACATGGAGCAGCATGCAGCTGATCAGGAAGTTTATACAATGTGTTTGTGTGTGTGTGTGTGTGTGTGTGTGTGTGTGTGTGTGTGTGTGTGTGTGTGTGTGTGTGTGTGTGGGTGTGCATTAATTTGGGATTAAAATGCCAGTAATGTATATGGTCTCCTGAGACAGAGAGACATATGCAGCAGTGGAAGTTTTTAAAGAAACATGGACATTTGTGCGTTTATAAAACTAAGGGCAGGTCTTTTTTTTTCCTTCTATCAGATGAACAGGAAGTTTTTGTGCTGCTTTTATTAAACCAGCGTGTGGTCTCTGAGTCACCCTGTTCTGAAAACTGTGAGTTTTGAGATTCCCATTTAACAGTAGTGAGAATCGGAAGCTGCAGGAGTCAGCACCAACAAGGCACTTAGTTTGTATCAGAGGAACTGTCAGTAGCTGAATAAGCAGAGGATAAATGTTTAAAAATTAAAAACCTTAATGAATTGTCATTCCACACAAGAGCTGTTGTTGTTCAGTGAAGGACATGTGTCAAACAACAGATTATGAAATAAATTAAAAATTAACAGACAACTGCAGCTGAATGGTAACATCTAAAGTAATCATAAGCAGATTGTTTTACATAATTGAAAGTAATACTGTTGGTTTTCCTGGGAGTGAGGTGTTTGTATGTGGAATTTAACATGTATCTTTTAATTGGAGTTGAAGATACTGAAAACAAGGTTTCTGGATTCTCTGATGAAATAAACCATATTTGCCTTCACTCACATGAACCAGAGTAACATCTTAATCCAGAGGCTTTAATATGATGTGGGCCCACCCTTTGCAGCTAGAATAGCTTCAGCTCTTCTGGGAAGTCTTTCCACAGGTTTAGGAGGGTTTATGGGAATTTCTGACCATTCTTCCAGAAGCACATCTGTGAGGTCAGACACTGATGTTGGAGAGAAGGCCTGGCTCACAGTCTCCACTCTAATCCATCCCAAAGGTGTTCCATCAGGCTGAGGTCAGGACTCTGTGCAGGCCAGTCAAGTTCTTCCACCCCAAACTGGCTCATCCATGTCTTTATGGAGCTGCTTTGTGCACTGGTGTGCAGTCATGTTGGAACAGTCCTTTAGTTGTGGCCTTAATTAATCTCATTTTCTGTTATGGTTGAGCTACAGATAGCCAACCCCTTCAGACAGGAGATTGGTCTGAATTCCTCTTCAGATGAATATGACTATTAAGGACACTTTTTCATAAAGGCCCATATATTCCATTTTTTACTTGTGGATCTCGGTGTCTTTTTACTCCCAGGTAGGACGGTAATGACAAAAGCAGTGGTCAGGAAGAGGTTTCCAAAGCAACCCTAAAAAATGAAGGAATCTACACTTTTTACTGATGCTTATTGAGGAAAGACAAAGACTTCAGATGCTATTTTCCAGTGAGCTGATTAGTCAGTAGCTGGTGATTTCATTCCTGTTTATTTTTAATCTCAAACATAACCTGCTCTAGAACAGGTTCAGCCTACAGCATAAGTTACCCTGCATATATAACCCAGTAAGAAGCCAATTGCCTTTATAGTACTGAAAAGCCAGGGTTAAACCTGAAGTTACTCAGATAAGCCCAAGCAGGCTTTGTAGTACGTTGGGTATGTTGGGTTGTGATAGGTTGTGTCATGAACTATTTTTCCGTTACATCACGTCAGCATGACTTCCTGCCTGCTGTTCCTCTTCGTGTGCATGACAGTCTTCTGGTGTTGCAATGAGAGAAACAAAAGAGGTTTATGTGCATTTTTAAATTTACAAAGCGCTGATTTTAATGGTTTGTGCTATTTTGGCACTACCATAAAAACCTGAAATATCTGCAACACTTCCAGAGATCTGAAATTCCACATGGAAAATGTCAAGGACTTTTCTGAGATAAGGAGACCTACTGCATCACTTTCCACTCATACTTCCTAATAGAAAATGACTGAAGTTTTTACTATCTCAGCACCACCCTGGGAAGAGTCAGGCCTACCTCTCACTGCTGAAGGCAAAGCAAACACAAATAGTACTTCCTTATCTCTCCCTCATTCCCACTTTGTCTGGCTGTCCAGCTGCCTCTGAACCGCATAGCAAAAAAAAGCCTTATTGTTTTGTGCAGGACTTCTGATTTTCCTAGTGGGACGTGAGCACAAGAATGAGATGAAGAGGGATTATGAACTGTCACTCAGTTTGCTCCCAACAAAAGGTGCAGGACACCCCACACAGTGGTGTATGCCCCTATCAGCAGGTGAAGTCAAAAATAAGATTGGTTTTCAGCAATTGCTGATATCACTCTTCTCTTCAGATATTTTGGAATATGCTACCATGTCTTTGTTTATTTTATTTTTTGCACTGCTGGAATTGCAGCTACTAGAACACCATCCATCCATCCATCCATCCATCCATCCATTTTCTTCTGCTTATTTGGGGGGCGCGGGGGCAGCAGCCTAAGCAGAGAAGCCCAGACCTCCGTCTCCCCAGCCACCTCCTCCAGCTCGTCCGGGGGGACCCCAAAGCATTCCCAGGCCAGCCCAGAGATATAATCTCTCTGCTTTTTCTCTGCAGTGAATAAACATCACTGAGTGATGAAATAACACGATTTCATTTCTTCTTTTTAAGGTTCACCGTTTGACCCTGTTCAGCTTTGAAAAGAAACAGATTGCAGCTGTAGAGAAAAGTTTTCAGTTCAATTTTATTTATATAGCTAAATCACAACAAACAGTCACCTCAAGGCGCTTTGTATTGTGGGTAAAAACCCTACAATAATACAGAGAAAAACCCAACAGTCAAAATGACCCCCTATGAGCAGCATTTGGTGACAGTGGGAAGGAAAAACTCCCTTTAACAGGAAGAAACCTCCAGCAGAACCAGGCTCAGGGAGGGGGGGTCATCTGCTGAGGGGGGGGCTGAGGGGAGAGAAAAAAAAAGACATGCTGTGGAAGAGAGCCAGAGATTAATAATAATTAATGATTAAATGCAGAGTGGAGTATAAACAAAGTAAATAAGGTGAATGAGAAACAGTGCATTATCGGAACCCCCCAGCAGCCTAGGCCTATTCCAGCATAACCAAGGGAGGGTTCAGGGTCACCTGATCCAGCCCTAACTATAAGCTTGATCATAAAGTTTTAAGCCTAATCTTAAAAATAGAGAGGGTGTCTGTCTCCTGAATCCAAGCTGGAAGCTGGTTCCACAGAAGAGGCGCCTGAAAGCTGAAGGCTCTGCCTCCCATTCTACTCTTAAGTATCCTAGGAACCACAAGTAAGCCAGCAGTCTGAGAGCAAAGTGCTCTGTTGGGGTGATATGGTACTATGAGGTCTTTGAGATAAGATGGAGCCTGATTATTCAAGACCTTGTATGTGAGGAGAAGAATTTTAAATTCTATTCTAGATTTAACAGGGAGCCAATGAAGAGAAGCCAATATGGGAGAAATCTGCTCTCTCTTTCTAGTCCCTGTCAGTACTCTAGCTGCAGCATTTTGGATCAGCTGAAGGCTTTTCAGGGAGCTTTTAGGACAGCCTGATAATAATGAATTACAATAATCCAGCCTAGAAGTAATAAATGCATGAATTAGCTTTTCAGTATCACTCTGAGAAAGGATGTTTCTAATTTTAGAAATATTGCGCAAATGAACAATGAGCTCCATAATTAACCTTAGTGTGTGAAGAAGACTCCCTATTTACTTAAATATGACTCAAACCACTGCAGTGCAGTACCTTTAATACCTATAGTATGCTCTAATCTCTGTAATAAAATGTTATGGTCAACAGTATCAAAGCTGCACTGAGGTCCAACAGGACAAGAACAGAGATGAGTCCACTGTCAGAGGCTGTAAGAAGATCATTGGTAACCTTCACTAATGCTGTTTCTGTACTGTGATGAATTCTGAAACCTGACTGAAACTCTTCAAATAAACCGTTCCTCTGCAGATGATCAGTTAGCTGTTTTACAACTACTCTTTCAAGGATCTTTGAGAGCCTAGCTCGAGGGTTGTTTCATTTAAGGTGGTAGCTTTATGTGTAACATTTTCTGGTCTCATCACTCAGAAGTGACCAGAATTTGAACCACGTCTGCTTGTTTAGGTCAGAGTTTAAAGAAAAAGAAATGGAGCATGAAGACCTCCACTCTGCTCTGACCCTCATCTGACCATCTTCTCTCCACCCAGATTACACATGACTGAGTTGTGGCACCATAGCAGCTACTACCTCAGTGCTCTCTGACTTTAGTGGATGGAGGAAAGGCTTTTTTTATTGGTGCTGCAGAGCACAAAGACCAGAGAGTTTGAACTGTTGAACTCGACCTTTTACCTGTCTGACATCATACTCAATAGAAAGCATGCTTAAAATGTGGTGTACAATGGAGTGACAGTATAATGTGGTATGTGGTACTTTCTTAACACCCAGTGATTTTACGACAGTTACAGTGGGAGGTGCTGCCCACTGACCACAGTCTGCTTCAGAACAATGTGTCTGAACACTCACTGCTATAAGAACCATATTTTACTCTGTTCTTCAAAGGCTCTACTTCAGGTTCTCTAAGGTATCAGCTCCTGTACTCATCACATAGAAATTTTTTCTAGTACTTTCATACTTGTTTGTGTTGCATAGTTTCTTATGGTCTCAGCAGTTTTTCACACCCTGGAAGTGTAACGCGGTTGGGATTTGATGTACACCAGCATGTTTGATTCAGGGGAAAACCTGGTGTACCCAGATTTGGCTAATCAGTCCCACACAAGCATCACTCAAGATGCCAGCTGTTGTACACATTAGTGAATTAAGAATGTTCTTTTTTCAGGTGGTAGCATCTCATATTTGCAGTTACTGTAACAGTTTGTTGTGTTTTGTTTTGCAGTGAAGGGTACAGCAAGTTTGACTGCTTTGTATGGAGAAACCATTGTTCTACCATGCAATGGTGGAGCTCCAGTACCTAACGGTCTGATGTTCATCAAATGGAAATATGTAAGTAGACAGCGACTGTCTGCACTGACTATGAAAAGTAGAAAAAAAGGCCCATATGAAATACTGCCTTTCTTGTATTTATGTGGCTACACATTTGCACATTTATTTGTACACAGATTTTCCTGCAACAGGTGGGGAGACTAAAATCGTGGTATTTCTTTTCAATCTTTTTCATCTTTCAATAAGATGAAACAACATAAACAAATGAGTGAAAATTTCTGGAACAAAATGAAAATGAAACGCACCTGGTGACAAACAGATACAGTGCTCAAAAAACTTTTTAATCAATTCAGTGCAGTTCAGTTTTATTTGTATAGTGCACAACAGTCGTACTATACAAATGATTTGGTGCGACAGAATCGTCCTCTGCAGCGTATCTTGGCCTAACACAGGCAAAATTTATCCTCCATGGTCAGCAGCAAGTCCAGTGGCAGTCTAACCTCACTGCCAACAGACTTACTCATTCATCCAGGAGATGGCCCAGGAGTGGACAGCTCACAATAACTGGACTATCTAGTTGATTAATCTGGACGGAAACTTTGTTTGGAAGTTCCAAGCACGCTTCCTTGTTTTGGTCCAACATTGGAAAACCCGAAGTGGAGTTTTGGTGTGCATGTTTTTTATTCCTTGAACTACCTGGAGTGACCTGGGAGTTTGGTAAAACGTTGAGGGAATTTCTGTTCTTTTTCCCTAATGAATCAAATTGAATTTAAGTTAAATTCTCCCTTCTAGAAGTCAGCTGGGTGTTTCTGGAAGTCTAAAACAGGCCTCATTGAGTTGTTGCATTGAGAGAAATTTCAAGAGGGAAAAAGAAAAACCTCTTAGCAGTGCCTGTGAGATTTATTATATACATACAGATCATACAGGCATCCTTGAAATTGAGGCCATCATTATAAAGTAAAAAAAAATACGCACACTGTTTTTTAAAAATTTTTTTCCTTATGACTTTCAGTATCTTCCTGCCCATTTTATAGTAGCATATAATTGGTTTCTTTGGAGAGATCCCCGACAACAAGCCCTGGATCACCTGAAGGCACTGAATGAAAAGAAGAGGGTCCTCGGGTCTGGGAACAAGGACAATTTGAGAAGGTTGCATACAGAGAGAAGCAGGAGACCAAACTCCAGCTTCTCCCTGTATGTAATCTATATGCTGTATATAAAACAAGTTTAAACTTTTTGGAAACAACATGGCACAGCGACACCGTTTCCACTGGAAACGTCAATACCTACAATACCTACAGAAAAGTAGCTCTACAATAAGGAGCCAGTTGTGTGACTATAACCATAAGGGAATGATTAATATAAAATCATAGAGTTTAGTTTTATAGAGTCAGAGTAAGAGTCCAGTTCCTGAGCCTCTTGTGTAATTCAGGGCAGAACATCTGCTTGTGTCCATCATAAATCTACAACTAGTGTCATTAAATCTAATTCAGAAAAGTCACCTAATTCACACTGTAATTAGATTGCATCGTCCGATTATTGTGATCTGTCATGCTGAATCTTAAATTATTACTAAAGGCAGCGTACACCTATTCTAAATAATTTTTTATCATGATGTGACACATTTGAACAATCCTTCTCAGAGGGTCCTCGAATTTAAATACACTGTTCAGAATGAAGAGCTGGGATATCTGGATTTTACAAACTGTCTACTTTGTCTTATCCTTCTGTTGTCTCACACTTTAGGAGAAAGATGATGGCTCACCCGGCGATCTGTTAATCAAACAGACCCGCAGTGACCAAGCCACAGTTCAGGCCACGGACGATTACGCTCGACGGGTCAGCATTAATGAGAAATTCAGCCTGCTCATCACTCAGGCCTCACTCAAAGACCAGAGGACTTTCACCTGCATGGTGGTGTCAATTGACAGCCTCATGGAGTATCCCGTCTCTGTTGTTGTTTACAGTAAGCCTAATTACAATCTTAATTATATGTCCTAGAACTTGTACTTCCAGGGGATTTGTTCCTCCAGGAGGCTGAGGGGTAGGACTGGCTGCTGACAGTATTTTTATGCTTACATGTTGCAAGATACACAAATGATGACAAAAATATTGAGCCCCCCTCTTAATCTTAATCTGAATTTAGGTGTATAAAAATGTTTAAGATCAAGCACCTTGTCAGGTAGTCTGCCTCTGCGAACATTTGTGAAAGAATGAGTCATTCTGAAGAGCTAACTGAATTTGATCGCACTGTAACAAGATGCCATCATTTTAACAAGTCAGTGTGTGAAATTCCTTCCTCTCTGTTTGCAGAGAAGCCATCATCAGTGCAGATTATGGACAAGAATGAAGTATTACAGAAAGATAAATTAACAACGGTAAGACTCACTGACACCTGCACTGACTTGAAATGAAGATCAGGAGATATTGTTTCCATGAAGGGGTGTATGTGGTTTGCAACAGTCAAAGTAGCATCCACATGGATTGCAGGACCCAAGGTTTCAACAGAACATTGCCCAAAGCACCACACTGTCTCTGCTGGCTTGCCCATAGTGCATCCTGGTGCCAGGTGTTCTCCGGGTAAGTACCCACCCGTCCACGTGATGTAAAAGAAAAGTGTGGACAGGCGTCAGCATGGGCACCTTGGCTGGTCTGTGGGTATGCTGAGTTTATTCTGTCACCTGTCCTGTCCAGGAGGCATCCTAGTCAGATGCCCTAACCACCTCATCTGGCTCCTTTTGATGTGGAGGAGCAGCAGCTCTACTCTTGTATTTGCAATCTCATTCTTTCAGTCACTCTCCAAAGCTCATGACCACAGGGATGTAGATTGACCAGTAAATCGACAGCTTCTCTTTTACGCTCAGTTTCCTGCTTCACTGCAGACACTCCCCCGATCCATCTGTCGAGCTCCCGTTTCCTTTTCCTGCCGCTTCTCACCAGGTCTCCTAAAAGGTCCCATGTAACACCGATTTTTGGCTTCCTTACACTGGCTCTCAGTAAGGTTCAGGATTCATTTTAAGGTTCTGGTGATCACTTTCAGAGCTCTTCACGGTCAGATGCCAGCGAGCTACTACGACCTTACCAACCATCCTGATCCCTGAGATCTGCTAATCAGTACTGGCTGTGCCTAAATCAAGGTTAAGGACAAAGGGTGACTGTGCTTTTGAGGTTGTGGCCCCTAAGTTGTGGAACTCACTCCCACTGGATTTAAGATCTGTGGACTCTGTTGACATTTTTATTTAATTCCACTATTCCATTTTTGTGAACTTTGTTCTTGTAAAGCATTCTAGAAATAAACTTTACTTACTTACTTGTGAACAAGACCCCGAGATAGTTAAACTCCTCCACCTGCGGCAGCAAATCGTCCCTGAGCCGAAGTGGGCACTCCACCCTTTTCCGGCTGAGGACCATGGCCTCAGACTTAGAGGTGCTAATTCTCATGCCAGCCGCTCCACTTTCGGCTGCGAACTGTTCCGCTGCGAGCTGGAGGACACCACCTGATGAAACCAACAGGACCGCATCATCTGCAAAGAGCAGAGATGAGACTCTGAGGCCACCAAGGAAAAAGCCTTCCACCACCTGGCTACGCCAAGAAATTCTATCCATAAAATTCTGAACAGAATCGGTGACAAAGGGCAGCCCTGAAGGAGTCCAACACCCACAGGAAACGAGTCAGACTTATTGCAATATGAAGCAGGCTCACTGTGGTTGTACAGGGACTGAATGACCCACTGCAACAAGCCAGACACCCCTTACTCCGACAGGATCTCCCACTGGATACCCCGAGGGACATGACTGAATGCCTCCTCCAAGTCCACAACACACACGTTAACTGGATGGGCAAACTCCCACGCACACCCTAATATCCTCGAGATATCCTGCCACCTTAGGCCTGTGGCATGCAGCCTGTCAATAAAGATAGATTAATCATTATTGAAATTGAAGCATTAATTAATTAATTGAGCAGTTTTGTAGGAATAGGGTATTTAAGGCACATGGATGATTAGAGGAAGAAATTAATTGAAGTTAACTCTGAAAGATCGGTGGGAGAAACACAAAATGAAATATAAATAAAGATCTGCAGTTATTTAAGTTGCTGTATTTAATGACACATCTATGGGATGGCTGTGAGTAATATTTTCTCTAATGCTAAAATTGTATTTGTGAGGAAATCCATGAAGTCATTACTAGTTAAAGGTTAAAGGAACACTGGGCTCAGCAGAGCTCTGACTGTCCTGTTTTCTTCAGGCAGTGAGGAATAATAAGATGTCCCAGTTTTTATTTTAGAGAGTAAAAAAAACAGGAAAAAATCCTCACACATCTGAAGACCATGTGGTGCAAGGCCAAAAAATAAATATAAAAAAGAATTAAAGTATATAGTACGTATATTCTAGCATATATATTTTGTTACTTTTTATATATTTTTTTTTGACTATAGCTTGTTAATCATTCCTCCTCCATTTTACCTCAATGCACATGTTTGATTACATTTTTGATTATATTCTTTATAATAATTTTATTTATTTCCTCATCTTGTGCTATAGTGTAAGAGTATTTGTCAAAGTATTTCACTGCTAGTTATACCCTGTATGACGGTGACCAGTAATCTTTGATTGGATCTGAATGAGCAGTTCCCACTGCAGGCCTCCAGGTTCCTTATTTCTGGCGATTAAAAACGCGGCGCTGTAAGTAAGTGTAAGGAAGCACTTTCAGAAAGATGATCTGAAACATTTAAGTGTGACAAATGCAGCAAACTAGGAAATCAGGAGGGGAGCAAATACTTTTTAATGACACTGTACTTGACTGCATATTTAGTATGAATCCTACAGCATGTGCTCCTCAGCTTGTGAATGTACATGTACTGTAATGTGCATATTTTGATGTTCTGTTGCTTTTCTGTTTTTTTGTTTATAGGTGGGAACGTGTGTTGTGGCAGACGCAAACCCTGCAGCCACTGTCACGTGGAGCAAGAATGGACAGCCTTTGGAAGATAATCAAAAATGTAATGCATTTCTTCCTGTGTAGTGACGCGCCCAGAAACTATCCAGCCACCCCATGAAAGCTGCTGTCACACAGAGATCCCCTTACAGGGCAGTCAGAGGGAAAAGTCAGTGTCTTTATAAGACAACAGCAAAAACAACAGATGATAGAAGTACATCACTCATTGCTGCTTACTTGTTAGAAAGGAGCACAGCAGTATGAATCTCCTCCTCGACTGTCACGGTTTGCACTGGAGCAACTATTGAATTAGTAACAGGTGGAGAAATCAGCATGTAAAGCACTTTTTCTGATTCTAATGCTCAGTGGCTATTTTACCATAAAGTTGAATCCAGGGCTGTCTGTGAAGGGCGATGCACACTTCTTTATTGACTAACTCCCCATAATTTGTGGTGATTTCATACAAAAAAATGTGTTTGTGTGTGTGTTTGTGGTGTGGCTGTCGTCTTCTTGTCCATCCAGCTGTTGTGATCAGCAGCAGCTTGAAGCTGGATCCTGGGACAGGCCTGTCAACCACCTCCTCCACGCTCCAGTATGCAGCCACCAAGCAGGACGCTGGTGCGGTCTTTGCCTGTGTGTCCACACACAAGCTGATTAATAATCAGAGTGCCCTGGGACCTTCTTCTGTCCACTGTGAGTAGAAGGCAGTGTTAAATCTTCTGTTTGTTCCCATTTCTCACATAGACTTATCTTTCCACAAGGTTGTTTCTCATACTTTAGCTGTTGAAGTTTTTAGGGGATAAACAGCTTTAAATAAATACAGAGAAATGTGTGATAAAAAGCTGCAGCTGTCTACCAGCATACAGTGTATTAGAGTTCAGCAACATGGTTTACAAAGCTCTCTCTGCACTGTGCTTTATGCCCATAGATCCGTCACCTTATAATATAATATTGTTTATGTTCTGCCTGATAAATTAATTGACCCAGTTTGAGAGTTTTCTATTATTGAAGGTTTCTGTGAATCTCATACTCATATTTCCAGATCCATCTGAGAACATTAGTCTCCAGATTCTGTCCCAGGGGCCCATTATAGAAGGAGATAATGTGACGCTGAAGTGTCGCGCTGATGGCAACCCTCCACCCAGCTCCTTCTTCTTCTACATTAAGGTGAGGCTGAGCCCACTGTTCAACTAGCAGTAAAGATAATATCTTGATCCCCTTGATGGAGCTTCTGTACTTTAACACTAATGTTACATGATGTTACATAATGTACATGAGCTTTTTAGGTTTTCATGGTCAGAGGACCTCACACAGCATCATTTATGCAGTAAACCTCAAACCTTTCCTTATAAATGATGAAATATTATAACCAAAAAGTTAGAAGCCACCTTTTTTTGGTGCCATCATGATGCTCTGCAGGTGTTTGACATTCTTCAACACAATAACTCTGAAAAACATGGAGTTTATGACCACAGTTCATAATTGATCAGATCAGTTTTTGACCAAATTTAATAACTGGGGACTCCAGTATTTTTTGTCCACCACTTAAATTCAAATTCCAAGTCATTACTGGTATAAATATAGACTGCAGCTTGAATGGCTGGCATTTCCCTAATGTATGCTTAATTTACACTTACTGACCACTTTATTAGGTACATCTGTTCAGTGGCTTGTTAACATCAATATCTAATCAGCCATTCACTAATGTATTTAACCTGTAGAGATGGTCAAGATGACTTGCTGAAGTTTAAACTGAGCATCAGAAATCTGATTTAAGCAACTTTCAGTGTGCTGTGGTTGGTGGTCCCAGGCAGGCTGGTCTGAGTAGTTTAGCAACTGCTTATGTACGGGGATTTTCCCATACAGACATCTCCAGGACTCACAGAGGAGGGTCTAACAAAGAGAAAGTGTTCAGGGAGCAGCAGTTCTGTGTGAACATGCCTTGTTGATGTTGGAGGTCAGAGGAGAATGGAGGCTTTCTCTGAAACACGACACAGAAAACACTGAAGCAGAAGACCATGAACACACTTCTCAACACTGGAAATGGAAGTTTGGGAAATATTGCACGGTGGCGCGGTGGTTAGTACTGCTGCCTCACAGTTAGAAAACCATCTGGAAGGCCTGGGTTCGATTCCACCTTGGCCCAGGCCCCTCCCTGTCTCTGTGTGGAGTTTGCATGTTCTCCCTGTGTCTGTGTGGGTTTCCTCCCACAGTCCAAAGACATGCACTTACTTGGGTTAGGTTAATTGGAAGCTCTAAATTGCCCATATGTGTGGATGGTTGTCTGTCTCACTGTGTTGGCCCTGTGACAGGCTGGTGACCTGTACAGGGTGTACCCTGCCTCTTGCCCCTATGTCAGCTGGGATAGGCTCCAGCCCCCCCCCCCCCCCCCATGACCCTGAACAGGATAAGCTGAAGAGAATGGATGGATGGAAATATTGCCTGGTCTCATTAGTCTTAATTTCTCTTGTGAACTTTGGATGGTAGTGTCATAATTTGGCATAAACAACATAAAGTCATTCTACCTCGTATCAACAGTTCAGGCTGGTGGTGGTAGTGTAATGTCACACTTTGGACCTCTTAGTACCAAACTGAGATGCTTTGAAATGCCACAGAGTGTTGTTGCTGTCCACAGTGTGGATAGTGTCACAGCACTCATCTCAAACTGGTTTTTGGACATTACAGTGAGTTCACTGTACTTAAACAGTCTCTGTGAGTGTCAATGTGATAGAGCACCATTTTTTTAAATAAAAAGATTAATAAAGAGGGGGGGGGGCACAGAGTTGACAGAGTTGGGTGCAACAATAGAGAGAGCCTGTGATAAGGCTCAAGGGCCTCCACAGGCCAGGAGAACATGCAGAGGAACAGATCTTATAAAGAGCTTTATACAACACATTTGCATTGACTTCTACAGCTCAGTGCTTTCTAACATTCACACACATTCATACTCTGATGGCTGAGAGCAACTTCAGTATCTTGCTCAAAGATACTTTGGTACGCAGCCTGGAGCAGCCAGGACTCAAACCACCAACCTTGCAATGAGTAGATGATGTGCTGTGCTTCCTGAGCCACAGCCACCCCAAATAGAGAGAGCGCATAGAACAGGAGCAGAAATGTGAACAATACTCAGAAAATACTTGCTACAAAAATACTTGCTACAATGCTACAACCAGCTGCATGTCAGCTTACCAGGACTTTCAGGCTTGGAGGATTTGTGCTCTGAGAGGGGGTCATCAGGGCACAGGGTGATGCCAGCAGTTGAAAAACAGGGCAAAATGTAGCAGTAATTTTCTTGAGGTTTAGAAATTCCAAATGACTGTTGATTAAACTCTGATGAAGATAAATGCAAATCAGAGCGGAGTCCCCCTGTGAGAAATATGAACAGGCAGGGAAAATCACCTGTAGGACAAGTAAATAATGGTAAATGGTAAATGGACTAGTTCTTATATAGCGCTTTTCTACTCAATCAGAGCACTCAAAGCGCTTATAATTTGATGCATGAGCTGCATCCCAGCATTAAAGACAGAGAGCAGCATAATGATAAACTGAGTATGGTGAGAAAAAGTGATTCTGCATTGCCCATCAGTGTGAGTGTGAATGGTTGTGTGTCTCTGTGTAGCCCTGTGACAGGTGAGCAAGCTGTACCTAATGAAGTGGCTCTGGTGTAGTCGTAATTATTCCTGTCTTTACCACTTTCTTCTTTATTTCTCACGCCCTGATGTTACATCACAATTAGGGTTTAATCCCGGGATCCGGGATTCCCGGGAAATGCGATCAGAACCATTTCCCGTTTCCCGGGAAACGTTAGACGGGAAACCGGGAAAAAAGTCGCGCGCGTCGATTTGACTTTCAGAAAGAAAAGAAAGCTTCAGAAAGTTAAATTTAAGGAAATATTGAGAGAAGGGTTCGTTTAATGCGAAAAGCATTACTCTTCATTTCAGGCAGGTTCAGCCTCTGTTTAAGGCTTCAGCCTTCATCTCAAGCGTTTTAATAGAGGTATTACACAGTTGTGCTTTTTTCCTCTTTAATTTGTTGAAATCGTAGGCAATGTGTTTACCCTAAGGTATTTTGTATTATATAATTTCATATTATTATATATTGTTATATTGCATTATATAGCCTATAAAATATGCCTGCCCTGAACAATAAAGAAATATCTGTTTAACTTCGAGTGTTTCTTTTCCTCGTTTGCAGCCGCTTACTAACAATCATGAATTAGGATACGGGCCTAATGGGTGAAGAAATGATCATGAAATAGATTGCTTTAACATATTTCGCTTTTAAAATGGAGTTGAGTAAAATGTATATTTTTTAGGCTATAAGGATTGGCCAGTTTTTCAAAAGACGATTCACAGCGAACCTACTTTAACCCTCAGACACGGTGTTATAAATTTGTTGTTGCCAGAATGGCAATGACCAAGTCGTAGTGCATTACTCAAGGCCCTGTGTTATGCCATATTATAGTGAAGTACGGTAGTTAACTTTTCAATGACTATTACAGCGTTCCACTGGTGGAGATACAGTGTAACAGATGTCGCCACGACAGCGTGGCTGAGCCTTTATCAATGCTGTGGAGATGAACCGTATTGTTTTGCACCAGCAGTTGTAAAATATCTTGGTATAATTCCATGTACAATGGAGGAATATTCGAATTATATTTGTTAAGGGAGTGTTGAGGAACGATACAACACCGCATAGCTCGAGCACTCCAATGTCGAGATGTAGGTTTTATTGCGTTAATCAAGCCGACGTTGCCCCCTACTGGGCATAACAGGACATAGCTGGAAAGCTACCTCTACAATATCACAATAGGTTAAGGCCGACACAGGCTACAGAAGGCCTAATTAAAATAAAAAAATAAATAAACTTTTTCCCGGGATTCCCGGGAAATGGCTCGTCATTTCCCGGGATTTGATTCATGTCATTTTCGGGAAAAATATTAAACCCTAATCACAATTACAGAAACTAATGTTTTCACTCTCAACTCTTCACCAGGGCACGAAGACGCGGGTTGAAAACTCAGACAACTACACTGTAACTGCCATCAGCAGAGAGGCTGCAGGTGAATACAAGTGCTCACTGGTTGACAACGAGAAGATGGAGGCCTCTGAGAACATCGTTGTTAGTTGTGAGTTTCCCTCTGTTTATACCCCACTCTGCATGTAATCATTAGGTATTATTACTCTCTGGCTCTCGTCCACAGTGTGTCTTTTCTTCTGTTGGAGGTTTCTTCCTGTTAAAAGGGAGTTTTTCCTTCCCACCAAGTGCTGCTCATAGGGGTCGTTTTCTCTGTTATCGTAGGGTCTTTATCTTACAATGTAAAGCGCTTTGAGGAAACTGTTGTGGTTTGGTGCTAAATAAATAAAATTGATTTGAAAAAACTGAATTGTGAGTACTTATGACATAAGCAGAGCTGATGACACAACAAGGAGCAAAGTGAGTGCGGCAGCACAAACAACAACTGTTCCTCCAACCCTCCCATGTTTGTCCCACCTCGACTGAAATGTTTGACTTCCTATTTATAACAAGGAACATTTATTCACTGTAAATGAAGTCATGGGAGCGGATTAATGTAATCACATTTAAACTTTCAGAAGTCAGTGTTGCAGGGAGACAGAGTGTGTAGTGTCAGGCAGGGAGGAGGACTCATTAGAAATCTCTGGCATCGAGTAAGGTTCTCAGGCCACAGTCCTGCTGCCAGGTGTCAGTTTCTGAGCCTTAACCTGTGACTGGAATAAAAAAAGTCTTTTTTTTTTTTGTTTTTTTCAGCTTCAACTTTTGAATGGAGTTTTCAGTTGAGAAAAGACAAAAAAATCGCTCTGTAAATTAGAAAGTTTTAAGGATTTTTTGTGTGTCTCACAGGAAAGTGTGTTTGTAGAAAAGTGAAACTGCTCCTGCTCTGGTCAGCCTGCCCAGAGGAAGCCCCTCCTGCTGCTGTTTATGGTTTTAAACATGTTTCCAGCTAAAATGACATACATTAATTTACCAAATCAGCTACATCTAAACACTTCATCATCAGCACTTGCACTACATGTATTATTATAGTGCATTATGATTTCCAGGCACTCAGTGTTCTATTTATTATTAGTAGCAGTATTACTGTTACTATTAGTATTATTTTAAAGGGCAAATAAATCAAATGCAGTAAGAACTATGTAAACATACCATAGTACGGGCCAATGAGCTTTTTCACTTGGACTTAATGTGGATTTTTTGGTATGTGTCGAATCCCTGAACATGATTGATCATTTGAACAAAGAAAAGAGAAACATTGATCGACTGGGTGATAGAGCACAGGCTCAGTCTGCTTATTACTCTGGAAGAGGATTGTGTGGTTCTAATCTTCAGAACATTTGTTCCTGCTGAAGATCAAAATAAAGACATAAAACACGTGCTTACAGATTCATTTAAAAACAGGCTCATTTGAGGTTGTTGTGATCCTTTTTCTGATGCATGTGTTCTCAGACCTGGACCTGAGTCTGAGTCCCAGTGGAAAGGTTGTGAAGAGCGTGGGGGAAACCTTATCTGTGAACATGGAGACGAGTTCCTCGGGTGATGCTAAAGTTTTATGGATGAAGGTAAGGACTGCATGTTAGAAATCAGAGAAAATATGAAAGCAGATGAAGGTGTTCTGCCTCTTTATGTAACCTGACTGTACAAACGCTCCGTGAGCTTTCAGCTGCCTGATATAACAGGAACTGAATTTCCACAGTGGTTCTTAAATTAACATTCCTGTGACCCAGAACAAGAGAAGTGGCTGTGGAGCAGAGAACTATATGAAACTTAGGATTCGTACATGTATGGGCTGTCCTTGGTAGGGCCAAATGCACAGGCAGTTAAATATAAATAAGTAAAACTTAGATAAAAAAACAAACGTGTCATTCTGTTTCATTTAAGTTGAAGGTGAACATTACTTTGGACTGTCTGTGATTCTGCTGTGCAGGATGGAAAGACAGTGAGCAGACCAGAGTTCAGTAATTTGACCTTTGCCGATGCTGGAGACTACAGCTGTGAGGTTTCGATGAGTGGCCTGACACGGCGTCAGAGCTTTCAACTAGTTGTAGAAGGTGAGGAAATGTTGATAATTGGGCAGGGCTGCATATTAAAAGCTGTATATTATAAAATGCTAAACTGATGTTGCATGTTCTGTTGCTGCAAAATGTTTTTGAACATGATAATAGCAATAAGAAATATAATGTGCTTGAATCAGGGGCGCCTGTGATCACCAGCCTGACCGCACACCACGATGCTGATGGCAAACACCAAGTCCTGATCTGTGAAGCTGAGGGAGTACCAAAACCCAGCGTCCAGTGGAGCATCAACGGCACACATGTAAGTGTCACTGTGGTGTTTTAGTACCTCAAACACATGTCGACACCCGTTTGCTGCTGTCCCAACAACAAAGCTTGGATTACTAGCAGTATAAATGAGAAGAAGGAGGCTTTCAAGGTTGGTGACTGGGAAAGGATTAAGTTTACAGTTTGAAGAAAAAAAGAAAAGCAGTTTGAAGCAGGCAACGGGGGGGGGGGGGGGGTTATAAAAAGGAAGCTGGAGCTCCCATCAGCTGAAGACAACCAGGACTGAAGACATAATGGTTGACTTTAGCGGGTCCGAGCTCCCTCTTTGTCTTGTTAGCCTTGATGGGGAGACATCATTGTGTGCAGTCATACAGATGTCGTGGTGTGCAGCTTGATGACAAACTGGACTGCTCCATCACTGATGCCTTCTACAAAAAGGGCAGAGCAGACTTTTTTCTCTCAGGAGACTCAAATCCTTCAATGTGTGCAATGAAATGCTTGTTTTGTTGTGCAGTTGTTGCTAGTTTTATTTTCTTTGCTGTGTTTTGTTGGGGTAAAATCATCACCGAATACTCATCATAGTAAAACAGCAAGTGTTGGGTGGGATGGTAGAACTCTGTAGAACTCTGTAGAACCTCGTCCATGCAGAGAGAGATCATTTATCCCTCTTATTATTAGATTTTATAATAATTAGTCTTTCAGGGGTGATTTACACTGTGTATTTGGATATTTTATTGTTTTTATGTGCTGTTGATATTTTGTGATTTGTCTGTATTTTTTTATGTCTTGGCTGTATCAGGATACATGAATTTCACTATGAGGAGTATCTATCTATGTATCTGTTTCTAGAGATATCAACAACCCATAAATTCTCCTAATCCAAAAGCTGGAACATTCAAAATCCAATCAAATAAAGTTATTTTTCCTAGATTATTACATATACATATTATCCAGTCCTTGTGGTTGTGGTCCAGGAGGTTCAAGCAGGTCATCCACTAAGCTGAAGGCTTGCAGCCAGCATGCAGTCAGGGCCTGTGTGTGGAGTTCGCATGTTCTCCCTGTTTGTGTAAGAGCTGAGAGAAAGAGAATGGATGGATGGGCTATCCAACTCTTTATAGTTACACATTAATATTATTAATGATGTTTTTGTTATCTGTCTCACCACCTGACGAGTAGAAAATATCCTGTAGAAGAGTTGAGTCAATAAAATGTCTTTTGTGTCTTTGGCTGTGCCTTCAGGAGAAGAGCTCCTACACCAATGGCAGGGCGATTCATAAGATCACTGTAACCCCCAAGGGGAACATGACTGTCACTTGCAACGCCATCAACACGCTGGGAAGAGCTGACAGGACCATCAATATTTCCTCTGGTAAGTTAATGCTTGTGAACTACTGAGTTGGCTGCGTTTATTTTATCCAGCTGTGAGGAGTGAGGGGTGCAGTGATACTTCTGTGCAGTGGGTCGCTAAAGTCAAACAGGTTCTGTGAGCCTGCACGAGCTTGAATTCGGGAGCATTAGTCGAAAACAGATCAGTCTGAATGGGAGCTTTGCTCTGCGTGACCTTTGAGACGTTTCTGAAAGTGCTTTTCAGAACGTATTTACCCCTCCCTGATTTCTTCATTTTTTTCCATATTTGTCACACTTACATTTTTCAGATCATCAAATTTCAATGTGAGACAAAAATAACCCAAGTATATACAAAATGCAGTTTTTAAATGATTTCATTTATTAATGGAAAATAACTATCCTAGGCTACCTGCCCTATGTGAAACAGTAATTACCCCTTAAAGCTAATTGTGTCACATTTGGTAGTGAGACTTGCAGTCAAGCCTGTGGGATAACTGACAATGAGTGTTTCATGTGGAGGAATTTTGGCCTGAGCTGCTTTGCTGAGTTCTTTAATTCAGCCACACTGGTGAATTTTCAAGCATGAAGGGCCAAAATATCTCAGTGGGATTCATGTCCGGACTTTAACTGGGACGCTTCAAAAACTTCATTTTGTTTGGTTTTTTGATCCATTCAGAGGAGGACTTGTGGGTGTGTTTTGCTTCATTGTCCTGCTGTATAACCAGTGAGGGCACAGTTACCTTGAAAAAGTAATCTGATTACTTATTACTCCTTTAAAAGGTAAATTAGCTACTTTGCACAACTAACCTTGATATTGTCATCTTTAGCTGACAAACTCAAACTAGTGCCTGTATTTCAGCTAGAAAACGTGCAGCTCTCTCCTCCATTGTTTCCGTTTGTGTCGCTGTGTGACAGACGTCTAATCTGATTACTGGACTACAAAAATTAACTCGTTAGATTACCCGTTACCTAAAAAAGTAGTCAGATTAGAGTAACGTGTTACTGACATCACTGTGTATAACCCACGCACACTTTAGTTTTGGAGCACAAACTGATAGCTGGACTTTGTCCTTCAGGATTTTCTGGTAGGGAGCAGAACTCACGGTTCCATCAGTTACAGCAAGTCCTCCAGTCCTGAAGCAGCAAAGCATTTCCAGACCATCACATTACCTCCGCCGTGTTTGCGCTGATATGATCTTTTAGTGAAACGCTGCGTCAGATTTACACAGATGGAATGGGATGCGGCTCTTTAAAAAAAGTTAAACTTTTTTCAGAGCAGAGAATATTTCCCAGAAGTCTTGGGGATCATCAGCATGTTTTCCTCCCATCTTGTGTCTCTTCGATCACTCCATTTTTGTTGGGTTTTCTCTGCACTCTAAGAGCAAGTCCTTGGCATATCCTTGGAAAGC
Source organism: Archocentrus centrarchus (assembly GCF_007364275.1). Taxonomy (NCBI): domain Eukaryota; kingdom Metazoa; phylum Chordata; class Actinopteri; order Cichliformes; family Cichlidae; genus Archocentrus; species Archocentrus centrarchus. The sequence goes on along the minus strand of NC_044359.1, from coordinate 37,564,026 downwards.
ATTGGAAAATTGTTTCATTTTAGAAGGTGTTGTTGCTTTCCTGTTTCCAAGGTACAGTTTGCTTTTGGAAAACCCTCTGATTTCATAAACTCAGGCTACACTTGGTCAGCCCTGCCTCAGTTTATATCAGTGCAGAATTTTTTGGGCTTTGAGGATGTTTAGAATAACAGTTTTTGTATGTTTTATTCAATTTTATTTCTCTTTTGAGTTCTAATTCATTTTGCTTTTATTCCAGTTTTTAAAGAAGAGATGGAAGGAAGAGGTAAGAGATTTTGATTTTCTTTGCCCTTATGATTTACTTTCTTCAAAAATATCTATTTTTTGTCAAACAATGTGTCGTTGCAAGTTTGATAAATCCATTTGGATTGGTACAAACAGCCCAGTGTTCATCGCTTAATATACAGTTAGGAAAAATAAGTATTTGCCACATTGTCGAGTTTGCAAGTTTTTCCACCTACAAAGAATGGAGAGGTCTGTAATTTTTATCTTTTTCATCTGTGACAGACAGAATCTAAAAAAAAAAATCCAGAAAATCACATTGTATGATTTTGAAAGAATGAATTTGCATTTTATTGCATGAAATAAGTATTTGATGCAATAGAAAAAGAGAAATAAACATTTGGTACAGAAAGCTTTGTTTGCAGTTGCAGAGGTCAGACCTTTCCTGTAGTTCCTGACCAAGTTTGCACACTGCAGCAGGATTTCAGCCCACTCCTCCATAAAGATCTTCTCCAGATCTTTCAGGTTTTGTGAGTGTCGCTGAGCAACATTGAGTTTCAGCTCCCTCCACAGATTTCCTCTTGGGTTCAGGTCTGGAGACGGGCTAGGCCACTCCAGGACCTTAAAATGCTTCTTACAGAGCCACTCTGACACCTTCCCTCAGTTTGGACCTAGCTGTTCTGTAGGCCTCAGGTGATGCTGACTGCTCACTGGCTACAACAGCACCCACACCAGCTCCACCCACTCCATCCTCCCAGATGACCTGAACCTCTTCTTTGCCAGGTTTGATTGTGCTAACAATCTACAAAGCATAGGGGCACAGCAGGGACCCTCACCACTGGTGCTGAGCCCCCATGAGGTGAAACAGACCCTGCAGCACATCAACCCCAAAAAGGCTACCTGACCTGATGGAGTACAAAGGCAGATTACAAAGTTTATCACACTGACCTGATAATTTTTTTATTTAATGTGTGATGAAAACACAGTTGTCAGACTCATTTTGGTGTCACAGAATATTTTAAGAATTTAAATCACACATTCACTGTGGATTAATTACACATTACACAGCCAACCCCATACAAAGTTTGATCAGAAAATTATGGGATTTGACCTGTAAAAGTCAAAGTAGTGGATAGTGTCCTTATCCATGAATCCGTGGCAGCTCCATATTCAACACCGTCTGTTGGAAAGTCTGTGTGTGTGAGAGTTTTATCAGCACACACCATTTGAATGGGGACACCATAAAGTGAGTGTGTGCCTGTCCATGTCTGTGCATGTAGGGCTGTGGTAGTCTTACAGCTGAAGCAGTGTGTCGATGCTTCTGTGTTTACAGAATCTTCAGAGGACCAGGTTCAGATAAGGGTCATAGTGGGTGTCGTGGCAGGATTAATGATAGCTGGTATAATCACAGCGGGACTCATCTACTGTCTCTACATGAAGAAAAGGTATGTAAACATACAGTTGAATGCACACATTTACATTAAGGCAATGTGGTTTAAGTGTCTTGTCCAAGGACACAACACAGCACAGCACAGGGGCTCAAACCTGCAACCTTCCGGCTGCAAGGCAAGCGCCTACCCACTGCATTAAAATGATAACATATGTCAAAGAAGTTATAATTCAGTTCAATTCAGTTTTATTCATATAGAGCCAAAACATAACATAGGTAATACAGAGAAAACCCAACAGTGAGAACGACCCCCTATGAGCAGCACTTGGTGACAGTGGGAAGGAAAAACTCCCTTTAACAGGAAGAAACCTCCAGCAGAACCAGGCTCAGGGAGGGGGGGTCATCTGCTGAGGGGGGAGACAGAGATTAATAATAACTAATAATTAAATACAGAGTGGAGTATAAACAAAGTAAATAAGGTGAATGAAAAGAAACACTCAGTGCATTATGGGAACCCCCCAGCAGCCTAGGCCTATAGCAGCATAACTAAATTCAGGGTCATCTGATCCAGCCCTAACTATAAGCTTGATCATAAAGGAAAGTTTTAAGCCTAATCTTAAAAATAGAGAGGGTGTCTGTCTCCTGAATCCAAGCTGGGAGCTGGTTCCACAGAAGAGGGGCCTGAAAGCTGAAGGCTCTGCCTCCCATTCTACTCTTAAGTATCCTAGGAACCACAAGTAAGCCAGCAGTCTGAGAGAGAAGTGCTCTGTTGGGGTGATATGGGTGGCTGTAGCTCAGAAGGTAGAGCAGGTCACCTGTTAGATGGGAGATTAGTGGTTCAATTCCTGGCTACAGTCTACATGTCAGAGTATCCTTGGGCAAGATACTGAACCCCAAGTTACGCTCTGATGCAATCATGAGAGTATGAATGAATGAATCCCATAGTTATGCTGCTATAGGCCTAGGCTGCTGGGGGGGGGTTCCCATAATGCACTGAGCCTTTCTTTTCAATCATCTCTTTTCACTCTGTTTATACCCCACTCTGCATTTAATCATTAATTGTTATTAATCTCTGGCTCTCTTCCACAGCGTGTCTTTTTTTTTTCTCTCCCCTCAGCCCCCCCCTCAGCAGATGACCCCCCCTCCCTGAGCCTGGTTCTGATGGAGGTTTCTTCCTGTTAAAGGGAGTTTTTCCTTCCCACTGTCACCAAGTGCTGCTCATAGGGGGTCATTCTGACTGTTGGGTTTTCTCTGTATTATTGTAGGTCTTTACAATACAAAGCGCCTTGATACGACTGTTTGTTGTGATTTGGCGCTATATAAATAAAATTGAACTGAAGTAAAGATAGATTTATCATATTTAAGATTGAAGCATTAATTAATTGAGCAGTCTTGTAGGAATGGGGTCTAATCAACACAATGGCTTGGAGGAAGTAACCATTGAGGTTAACTCAGAAAGCTCAATCATAGAGTCTAAATATCAGTAGTACTGAAAGACACTGAACATATATCTTTGAGATTGTTATGAATTTTTTTTTCGCTAGTTAAAATTTTATTTATGAAGAAATTCATGAAGTCATTACTAGTTAAAGTTAAAGGGCACATATCATGCTTTTAAGCGCTGCTAAATTAATGAGACATCATTTTCTTCTTCAACTTCTTCTGCTTTAAGCTGCACGTCTACTGTTTGGTGGGAAATACAGCAGCAGTTGGTTTGAGAAAATGGAAAAAGTGATTTGTGTGTATCACAGAGATGAGTCTACAGGCTGACAGAGCTAGGGCAGGGTCAAGGTTGTTCTGTGGGTGCATCATGCTTTTACATTTATATGTTCACCACAGACGAGGAAGCTTTAAAACAAAGGAGATGGGAACATCTGAGGAGAGCAAGAACCTAAAGGACAACAATCAAGCTGTTTAATGGCACTCAGGCTATATTATGCACCCGAAGAGGTAAGCAGTACGACTTAAACATATTCATACACATTCACTAGCATATACAGTTTATTAGGTAAATGTATTAAAGTGTTATACCAGGTTATAGCAACTTGTGTCATATTTTTTTTTAGATTTCTCTAAGTTTGGCCATCAGTCCAATTGTTTTATTGATGATAACAAAGTGACATTCTGAATGATATACAAATGATCAGCTGAATAAAACCAGAAAAGAACAGCAGGTTAGTCAAACAGGTTATTGGCTAACTTATTGCTTTACCTGCTAAATCAGACCTTCTGGTCACTAAGGAGGGTTAATACTTTTGTTGTGACAGTTTGTTGTGATTTGGCGCTATATAAATAAAATTGAATTGAATTGAATTGAATTGAATACTTCAGGCATTCTTGGCTGGAGTTGTAGTAATTTAGATCAGGTTTTCTCTCTGTGTATTTTGTTTTACTGCTGTAGTTATTCAGAAGTTTATAGTTCAGTCTCTTCTTTAAACCTTTGTTTGCTTTGAGAGGTTAGATTTGATTAAGCAAAACAAAACTGAATTCCATATATTTGGCTGAGCTGAATCAGACCTTTGCTGTTATCCGTCCTTGTGACGTGTCTCAGATTTATCTCAAAGGACTGGAACCTCTGCTTTAGATAATCTGGAGCAACTTGGTTCCATATCTGTGCACCATTGTCCACAATAGGGATTTAAAATCACATCAGTCCACTGTTGTGCTCACTAACAGCAGTCTGTGTTTGTAAACACATAAAACAACAGGTCCAGTCAGAGCTTTGTTGGTAGGATCCAGAATGGCTTCCTCCTGTGTCTGAGCCAGAATAATAGTGACAGGAAAGCTGCAGCACAGACACACTGAACTGTTAGTGTGTGTAAATCTGATGGATAACCATTTGTCAACTAAACTTCTGTGTGTACACAAAGACAGGAATGTGCACAAAAGCTGTACATGATTCTGAATTCTACTACTTCCTTTTTGTGGAAGTAGGCAGACAAATACAAATCCATTACTGGTCTTGGACATTCCCATTGGCACCCAGCATTTATGTGCTTCTGTCTCTTTCTGATTGTAGCTTATTAGTGAAAACATTCATTTTACTGAAGGCTGTGTTGTGGCCAATTCAATTCAGTTTGCTTTTATTTATACAAATCACAGCAGGTGCTTTACATTGTTAGGGAAAGATCCTAAATGTACAGAGAAATCCCCAACAATGACTATGATCAAGCACTTTGCAACAGTGGGAAGGAAAACGTCCCTTTTAACAGGAAGAAACCTCCTGCAGGCTCAGGGAGGGGCAGCAAACTGCTGTGACCAGTTAAGGGTGAGGCGAGGGAGACAGGACAAAAGGCACTGTGAAAAAAGCCAAAATAATAACTAACTCTAATTAATAATAACTACTGTAGCTTGAAAAAAGGCGACTGGACTTCTTTAAGTTTCTTGAAGACGTTTGAACTCTCATCCGAAAGGCTTCTTCAGTTCTAAAACCAAAAGGTGAAGAGACGATCAGCGCTGATACACCTGTGACCTGCCCTTACTTCCCGTGAACAGCTGGTTGACACCGAGCGCATCACAGCTGAGATGTCAGATCAGTCGCACTTTGAATTACCATAATTACGCGACCATTTGTCCCATCGGAAAATTCAGTTTCTGGAAGCTGAGAAATTGCGCTTCACACCCAGCACAGGGTTATTGCAGTACTTGTTGCTGGAAGTCCAGAAACAGTGGAACATTTGAAGTACATTGTGCCCCCAACAACACATTCATCATTATAGAGTTAAACCCCAGTGGGGGTAGTCCTCTCGAGGTAGTTGTGACCCACTCTTGTTCATGTACATAATCACATGCGCTAAGGTGTGAAAGAAGGTGTGGGTCAACGCTATCAGTGGTTTTGGGTGACACCAATGTGGGGCTTTGCCCCATTCTAACAAGTGACCTATTGAGGTCACCTGAAGAAAGGTTTGAATGGGGGCATAGATGCTTCTTTTATCTCCATCCATCTGTCTTCCTGGTCCAAGGTGTGAACACTGGACTCCTAGAAAGAGTGCCATTTCTCCTTCAGGTGCAGATGCACAGCTGAGGCCTGTCCTGTCTGGGTGGCTCTTCTATGCTGTGCTGTGCATTTGTGAAGAGGCTTCATTGCACTGGACAGCACACACTCTGTTGCTTATCTTGTGTTTGTGTAACATCAAAACAACTAGTAGCTCAGTGTCCATCTGCAAGAAGCAGCTGCTATCACTGCTATCATCCCCACACTCTGAGATTGGATACCAAGCCCCAAGAACAAGTGGTGCAGTGAATGCCAGAGCAGCTGACCTGAGAGAGAAGATTTCAGCTGAGCTGGAAACCTGGACCCTCCGTGGCTGATTATCAAGATTACGTGCAGTACCCTGAAGGGGACTATCACTCGTATCATATAGAGCACACTGAAACAGAGATTCTTGTGCTGCTTGGCTATTAAATGAACAACAGAAGTACCCTCCATTTAAAAGAAGACTCGAGGCTAAGATCAAGGAAGCATAAAAGGGCGTTAGTCAGCTATCAGAGCTACAGAAAGGGTGATGGAGAAAGGGGTGCCAAAGAAATACAACAAGCTGTCCATACCTGAGGCCTTAGAAACTGCCCTGGAAAGACTCACATCCTTGGCTAACTGCTTAAAAAGGTATACGAGAGAGATAGAAGGCAGGAGAAAAAACACAGATTTCTCCACTCAAACATCAGGGTCTACTCTCAGTGGCAGGGGAACAATATGAGGACAGCTCTACCAATGCTGGACATGACATGGTATGCAATACTGGAAGAGCATATGGAAGAAGGATGGAATACATAACAAAAAGCTCAGTGTCCAGCAGTTCCAAGAGCAGACCACATCAGCCTTCCTGAACAGGCTCCAGTAACCATCACAGTGGCAGACATCCAGGAAAGAGTCTCAAATATGGAAAGTTGGACAGCAGCAGGCCCTGACATGATTCACACCTACTGGCTAATGAAGCGAACTGCACTCCATGAGCACCTGGCAGCACAAATGAACCAGCTGCTAATGGATGAGATGCTTCTTGAAATAGAAAAACGGACCGATCCATTCAACCACTGGCCCATAACCTGGCAGTTCCTGTCAGGCATCATAGCATGTTCAGCTGCCCTGATGTCAGTGTAAGGTGAACACGTGTCGAGGCTCAGGCAGACATGAGGAAATACGTCTGCGTTTGGTGTCTTTGGTTGTGTTCTGACTCTTACAACCTTTGTTTCAAGTCAAAATTTCTGTTTCAGATTTTACTAAGTCTGCCAAAGCATCCATCCACCTGTTAGCTGATAACACAATAACTGTTGGTGTTAACATCATTATCTTAGCATTGTCCTTTTGAGCCTGCTAGGATGCTACCTACCAGCTAGTGTGTAGCTAGGCCCAGTACGTTGGGCCCACAGAGTTTGATGTTTCTTTGTTGTACGTGTAGTGAAATAATCAAACTTAAATTACTGTGTTCATAATATTTTTACCCTTATGTTGCTAATTCTGATTTGCATTATATATTAAATAAATTGGTTGGTTATTGACATTTTTAGAAATACTCAAATTAAATAACAGATTGGGAAAAAATAATAATTAGTGGCTGATGACCAAAGCTAAGAGAACGCGATCTTGTTTGCAATAAAATGGAATTTTGTCTCAGGATTAATGAATGAAGTTAGTTTTATGTTTATATTCAGGAGCTTGCAGAACTGAATTGATAATGACTGCATTTCCCTCAGACAACTGGGGAGAAGAAGAAGTTGACAGCAGCCTTGCAACATCAAAACAGACTCTCAGCTTGTTGCTGACTCGCTGCCTCCAGTCGACGCGTCCACAAGTCCTGCCCACAGTCTGCTGTCCCGTCTCACTGTTTAACAGCTCCACTGAAGCTGCCTCGTCTTACTGTCATGTTCCTTGTTATGTTTTGCTTTATGGCAACTTCATTTTTCCTTTGGGACACTTTTATTGTTGTTATTAAATTTCTTCACAGAATGTAAATTCCTTGTAAACTTCAGCCTGCGTAATTAATTATATTTATTTGTATGCAGACGCTTATTTTTATTTTGAGTACACTGTGTGTGGAGAAGCCTTTGTATGCTGTGCTCAGAGAAAAAGACACTTAATTGCTTTATAACCTTACTGAAACTGTCCTCAACCTCACCATCTCATCACCTTCTAATTTATGTTCTCTGATTTTTTAAACAATGTTTTATATTTGGTTTATGGATTTCTTTAACAGTCCTAGCTATAGTTAGATTATTGAAAAGAAACAGGATGTACACATGGAGTTTGCTGTAGCTGTGTCCCTAAAAGACTTTATCTGCAGTTGTGTAAATTGGGTTTCCAATTCCCTCGACTAATTAGTTGTTTTTATGAAATCACAATATTTTTTCCCAGATCGGCTCCTTTTGCATTTTGTCTGATGCAGAGATTTTGAATTCCTTCGTTTTGCAGAAATGAATTTGCCCGTTGTAATTCTGTTTAAAACACTACATTGTCTCTGCACATCTGCTTTGAAGTCCTTGAATATGAGACCATGCTTTGGAAATACATTTTCAGTTTGGTTTTTTATGTTTCATTTGTTTGTTTTTTGATCTTATTTATGCTAGGTCTGAATGCTCTGTTTTTATATTTTATGTGTTTATAGTTTCTGTGCAGCCTGTCCTGATGGCTGCACCTGTGTTGAATGCTGTATTAATAAGTTTGTTTGTAGCTCAGAGGAGTGAAGGATAATAGGTGGATTGGCAGATCAGCTGTGGTGCATAAAGATGGGTTTTCTGGCTCATCCCAAAGTAATCTCAGTGACCAGATTGCAGTAATGGCTTTTTACATTTGGGGTTCTTTTTGAGCACAACTGTTCATTTTACAGTGCAATAACTTACTGAGTACATTTGATTTGTTATAAATGATGACACAGAAGTATCACTGGTCAACCTCAGCATAAACGTTAAAGGATGAGTACAGGTACTTTGACTCGTGCCAAAGCTTCAAATCGTGTTGGCTAACATGAAGGAAACATGGGTCCATTTGTCTCTTGGTCAGTTTTTCAAACTGTAGCAAAGAGACATTTTTTTCAATTTATTCTTATTATTATTAATAATCCCCCATTAATAATGACAATAGTTCTATGTTGTGCACAAATTTCTGATGCATAATTCTGCTATCAGATGACATCAAACCAGTAGGTCAACATTTTTAAGCAGCAAGTCGGTCTTTTTCCTCATGCCATATTTTCCTTTATAAATAATCAGGTCAGCACTGAAACCAAAGAGTACAACTGTAGTGCTGTGAATACACACATTTTCATACTGTTGTTGACAATAAATTAAATTTAAAATTTGTGTTTTGTCAATAAATATCTCTTCTATTCAGTGACTGTACTGTTACAATGTATATATTTCAACATTCTGTGAAGCACTGACTGAATTCAAGAAAATGGACTATATATATATATGAAATACTGTCGCAGTGGTTGCTGGTCCATTGAGACAAAGTAGGTCGCTCTTGTGTCCTGTTTAACATACTGATTATGTAGGAGTGGCTGCAGGAAAAGTTGTCACCAAATCTCTGTTCTGGTTGAAATGATTCAACAGTGACATCTGCTATCAAGAGGGAGCAGGTCAATCTGAGTGATGGGGCACAGAGGAGGACCATAGCCAGTATTAAAGATGGACGTAGCCCATTGACCCAAGTCCCATCGTGAAGTCTTGAGTATTTCTGCTGGTTTAAGCTTTTGGGACCTGAACTCTTTTTTCAATTTCTCCTAGATATTTGTGACCTGATATGTATAAAAACTAAGCTTCCTCTTTGAACAGGAAGTTTTATTTTGTTATATGGTTGTTAGATACTTTGTAAAAAAAAAAAGTCAGATGGGGACAATAGGCTTATTTTACAGCCTAACACAACAAAGTTAAGTTTAAAACACTACTGAGCAGAATGACATATCAGGTGCAGCAAGGCCAAAATGTAATGTCCCTATATGTGGATGCAGGGTCTTAAGGAGGTTAAAAAAACAGGATGTGACAAGAGGGGTGGGTCTGACACATCCATTGACCACCACGTGGTTTCATATCACAGATAATCCTCCTACCTCCATCTGACCTCTGCAGGTCTCCGGACAGCAAACGTGCGACCTCTGCTGAAACATAAATTCCATTTAAATCGAGTTCCATCCAGCACAGCACAGCACTGGGATGTCGACGTATGTCTGCTGTGTGGGTGGTGGTTGCCCCTGCGTGCCGGAGATGTCTGCTTGCTCACTGGCAAGAGGTCCAGTATGGAATTGATACATAGCAGTGCCCTGTTGCCTGCAGCCACATGCTCTAGGGAGACAGTCCAAGAATGGCTCGTCTGCCTGCAGAGAGCTCTGTTGCCAGATGGAGGCAGCGTACAAACTATGTGGTACATCTGAGCTGTGGTCCACTATTGCATTTGTTCTTCTTAGTCAGTCAGCCAGCTGCAGAGAAGAGCGAAGTTATAACACAGGGACTGTGTTCTTATATAGTGCTTTTCTTTTCTTATCATGTCTTTTTTTTTTTGTCTGGCAGATATTGCAACCAGTATTGCGATCTGAATGCACTGTTGTGCCAGACATATTTACTCTTCCAAGATGAGTTCTATAGATTCTCTATAGGCTCCTCTTGTTAATGTTGTCCTGTTATTTTATTTATTTGTGTTATTTTTACATATACAGGAGTCCTTGTGATGCCAGACTTGACAGGCTGAGAGAGAAGAAAAAAAGGACAATTAACCTGTCGCTCTACATCCCTACCCTCACCTATGGTCACGAGGTTTGGGTAGTGACCCAAAGAACGAGATCACGGATACAAGCATCAGAAATGAGCTTCCTCCAAAGGGTGGCGGACCTCTCCCTTAGAGATAATTTGAGGAGTGCAGCCATTTGCGAGGGGCTCATAGTAGAGCCGCTGCTCCTCCACATCGAAAGAAGTCAGTTGAGATGGTTCAGGCACTGATTAGGATGCCTCCTGGATGAGGTGTTCCAGGCATGTCCCACCGGGAGGAGGCCTCAGGGGAGACCCAGGACATGCTGGAGAGATTATATCTCTTGGCTGGCCTGGGAACACCTTGGGGTCCCCCCAGATGAGCTGGAGGAGGTGGTTGGGGAGAGGGAGGTCTGAGCTTCTCTGCTTAGGCTGCTGCCCCCGCGACCCGGCTGTAGATAAGTGGAAGAAAATCAACGGCTGGAAATTAGAGGTCATCTAGACCTTTATGTCTTTAAGACATTCCTGCAGTTTAACTAATTGATGTGTGTCACCTGGCTTCGTGGAGAGTTAAATCTGGGTATCATCTGCAATGTAATGAAAATGTATGCTATACTTTGTGAAATTACTGCTAAAGGGAAGCATGTAATATGTAAACAGAATTAGATCCAGCACAGAACCCTGTGGAACTCCATAATTAACTTTAGTTAAATCTAAAATTAGTGCAGATTCTGGAACATTTCTTCCTAATATACCATGATATAAGTTCTTGTATTTTTAACAGTCTCTTCATCCATTTAATGTGTCTGACTTTTGGTTGGACTAATGAACATGCAGTGTTTCTTTTACAGTACATTTGGCTTCCACTCCATAAAAACAGTTGTCCTCCACGGTCACAGGCGCATACACATGAACAGCATTAATAGGTAATTATTTATTATCAATGAAAATAATATCAAGAAAAAACATGAATATATAAATTAACTGCACATTGCTCTATGCATCACATATTGTCTTTTTTTTTTTTGTCTGGAGCAAAAATGGAACTGGAGCACATTAATATGAAAACTAAATCAGAAAATGAAAACTGTCTTTTCCAACCGAAGGCCACTTACTCCCATCCTGTTGTTAGTCCAACAGAATGGACAAAACTGAGCTGAGAGTCCTTCAAGTTCGAGAAGATGAAAGTACAAAAGAACCAGTGCAAAAGTGAAGCCTCAGTTAAAGGGGAGTGCCACTGAATGACATCAGAATTTGGACTTTCTGTGTGGAGGTTCTAGATGTTTGTAAACTTTGTCACATTAACTGTGCTCTTATCTGTGAGAGGGAAAGAGGGGGCATAAGGTCAGAGGTCACATGCAGGTTCAGTATAAAAAGCACTGTCACAGCAGTCAGGCCAGAATTTCTGTCCCCTGTTGTTGGGGAAGAAAAAAAAGCTGCTGAGCTGATGACTGAGCAGTAACCATTTATGTTTGTTTAATTATTTTAGTTTGCACACTTTAATGTTTGTGCTGTGCAGAGTAAAAGTGTTTGGTGAGTCACTGTAGGCTGCATTGTGAATGACAATGAGATTAGAGATTTGGGGCTCAGACTTCCTCCTTGCACATGCTCAATATCTACCTCTGTGGACTCAATCACTAAATAAATATAAACATATCATAAACAAAAATTAACATTTTAACCAAAAGTGGTCTTCCCCTTTAAAGTGCCGCTTGAAAATGGAAAAAAGGGGGTGAATATATCCTCTTTATGGGTGAGGTTGGGGGACCGTGTGTTACAGTGACCAGATAGATATAAATAATAAATAAAATAAAAGGTACATATTTGATGCCTGTCTTCAAGAACACTGACTGTATTGTTTCCATCACAGAGTGTTATTCTCCTCTCGCAATTGAACTAACCATTTGTTAACCATTTGTTAACCTGGTTTAACTTGATCATGGTTGATCATGATAACCTCATATATCAGATACTAATTAGAAGAAGCCTTTTAAGCATGAGAAGGATGTTATTCTAAAACATGAACTGAACACTCAAGTAAAGAATGTATTTGGAATCACATGCATGTTATAAATACATGTGGATCACTTAAAAACATAAACAAAAAAAGGCCAGTGTGCTGTATTATTAGAACTGTATGGATCCTGTTGTATTATGAAAGTTGAGGGAGGGAGGAGCCTCAATCAGTGGGCCTGAATCAACTGAGAGCTTAAAGCTTAAATATATCATTCATCACCTCAAATGATTCTGATAGCCTAATAATGGTGTCAGAAAAATTGGAATGTGGAGGTGAAAATCGGTCAATGATGTGTGCTTCACTGTGTGTGTGTGTCTTCCCCAGTTTAATCTGACTATAACCAGCTCAGAGGCGTGTTGTTTGTGGCTGTTGCAGAAGTAAACTTGACCAAGAAATCATCACAGTTTAAATTTAAATTGTAGATAAAACACCATTTTTATAAGGCAAGTTAAAAAAAATCTTTTTTTTGTTTGTTTTTGTAGTTTGGTCTCAAATAATACTGATTTTGTAAATTCAGAAACAAAAGACAGAAAAGTGTTCATATGAAAAGAAATGATTTCAACAAATCTCCAGGTTTGACAAACAGTTACAGAAAAATATCAAAATTGGCATTAAAACAGCTGGTTAAGCTCACTGTTTACAATGTGTCACATCTGAGAGCGCTCGTTCCTGCTGCTGTGTCCCCTGTTAGCTCACCTCAACAGTTACTTTGGTAACAAAGTATCAGGTGGAAATTCCAGACTTTTGACAGATTAAAGGACCAAAGCTGAGTCCTGCAGTAATTCTGGTTCTATGTGGGGTATTTTTCTGGCAGGGTTTGCCTCCTCTTGGAGGAAAGGCTCACTGCAGACAATACAAAACTGTACTCAGTAAAAGCTCATTTCAGCTGCTCTCTTATCACGAGGTGTCACTACAACAGGCAGCGCCACACGTTTGTTTTGGCAAAGTTTTACACCAGATACCCTAACTGACTGATCACCCAAAGGGGATTTGTGTCTGTAGCTAGAATTAAACCAGCAACCCTTCATGTGCCAAGACAAATGAAGCCGCCAACAGAGTGGGTGGCAGAGCCTTCACCATCCCTCTGGAACCAGCTCCCAGTTTGGATTCAGGAGACCGACAGCCTCTTTTAAGATTAGACTTAAAACTTTCCTTTTTGACAAATCAACCCTGAACCCTGCTGTAGCTTCAGGCTGCTGTGGGACATCACTTGATGCACCTAATATTTAACTGTCAATGTTGTGTATCTTCTCTCACACTTAGCTCTCACCAAAAGAGGGATATCAAATTGTAAGGCTAGATTTACCCCTCTAGGAGAGTTTCAGGGACTCAAGGATAAATGTCTGGAAGCACTGAAGCTGTTCTGGCAGAACGTGGTACGTCAACACCTTAGAAAGTTTCTTTATGCTCTTTTCCCTTTAATTTGTCGCTTCTCTGTGGTTGCTATAGGAATATTTGCTATGTTTTACCATCCATGGAAGCTAGCTCCTGTCTTATGGCAAACTGCTGGCACAGATCAACAGCTTTCACATGACTCCAAAGGGAAAAATAAGACTGCGCACACATGAGACATCTTACAGTCAGGAGAAAAATACAGTTGATGCCATACTGTGGAATAAGGTTTTTCTTTCACAGTGATGGTGCACATGACTTGTCTTGAGTTCTGAATGCTGTGCAGCATTTTATGTACACATAAGGAAAAATGGCAGAGTTATCAAGTCTCTCTCTCAAAATCAGGCTGAGATTTTGAGAGAGAGACTTGAGAGAACACAAACCATTCCACATAATATTCCACATAATATTCCACATAATATTCCACATAATATGTGGGTGGGATTGGAATTGAACTGGAGACAGGAGGCTGCGGTGTGATGGCTGCAGAGTGTGTCACCTCTGAGCTCTAACAGATATGTCGGTTTTGTGGATCAACACTGCAGACCTGCTCCTGTCACTTAAAGGCTTAAACCGAAATACCGCTTTACACAGAGAAATGAAACATTATCTACTAACATTAAACATTCCCCACCACATCATTATTTAAAGACAAAACTGGGCTTGAGAGAGTGTAAAAAGGTATAGCTCACATATGCAAAACAAATACATTCTTAGGCTCACTGCCCACAGATGAAGAAAGCAATATTATTATTATTATTATTATTATTATTAATGCAGGGTTAGAAACAAAGAGCAAAAATTATCTCTCCCATGCTTCTACTGCTTCATTTTTCTTGTCCAAATAAAGTACAGAGTTTAATAAGAGTGCTTTTCTAGTTGTGGTACAATTTCTCAGGGAAACAAGTGAATTAATGTGGCATAAGTCAGACTCCATCCATCCATCCATAAGTCAGACTCTGGACAAACAGAGTATTCTCTGATGAATAACAGATACAGGGAGAAAGAGGAGGGAGTGGGTGAAACAGAAGGCACTAAAGAGAGGAAAAATTGTGGAAACTGGCGCCCCCCACTGGTTATAAAAATGAGCCATGCAGTAAGCTGAAATGAGCTGAAATTATCTTGCTGTTTTGAAAGGCCCTTTAAACTGTGGATGGTGGCAGGATGTGAAAGGAACAGTAGCAGCAGCATCAGGATCTGGACTTTAAAACAGACATATTGTCCAAACGCCCGGGCACACAGGAGCATGAAAACCAGAGGCCAGCACTGGCAAAGCTCGCTGTAAACAACAAGAAGCCTCTTCATTTTTCACAGGTTAAATCATTTGAAGACACGGTTTTCCCCACTTTGATTCTATATTTTCTGTCACGATTTGGTTTTAGCCACTTTGTTGAATGTTGTCATCTCTGTTTGGTAACAAAAAGCAAGTCTCCCTGGAAATATTTGTTTCCTTTCAGCACAGTTTTTTTCACCAACAGTCTGAGACCGAACAGATTAAAGAAGCCCTTTGCAGAGGCACAGCTTCATTGCTGTACTCCCCTCTCACTGTCTCCTAGGACTAGAGGTTGAGTCTGGGGGTCACTAAGGCAAACTCTTGAAGGATGTTTCTGGCTACATCCACTTTGTACTGAGCAATCATCAGTGCACGCTTCACGTCATCAAAGGTGTAACCCTCGCCCATCAGCTTGGCTATCTTTGCATCTTCGCTCTCTGACTCCAGGCTGTGGGGTTTTTCTGGCTGTATTTCTGGAGGGATCTTCCTGGGATATGGCTTGGGTGGCCTGGCGGGGGCCTGCAAACAGTCCACTGATACTTGAAGAGGAGAGAAATGATGTCAGTGGAAAATGGCACACAGACAGAAACTTGAAAGTATCATTAGAGGTTAAAGTTTAGTCTTTAGTCTGAAGACTAAACACTGCAAATCAAAGTCCTGACTTTTTTTTCAGTATCTTCAGAGTTCGGACATTTGTCATGAAGTAATAGGACTCCTTCACATCTAGAAAAGCAAATGTCCCACTGCCTTTCTACCATCTTCTTGGGGGAAAAACTACTCTGACTGAAACCAATTAAGCCCATGAATAATAGAAAGTTTTAGAGAAACTTTGCATGTCTGCATAATGACAGTTGTGTCTTCACTGAAAAAGCTGCTCGCTCCAAATATCTAACATGAACTCTTGATGGCTGAGATGGCTGTAACCCTACCTTGACTGTGTGGTAAGTGGTCGTACTCCAGGCCACCTCTGGAGCTTTTCACATTGTCAGTGTGCCGTTTGGCTGCAGGCAGAGGAGCAGAACTGTTCAGCATACCAAACACTGAGTCTAGACAACAGATGACACCGAGAAAGTAAGACATACAAGCCACTCCATGAAGTAATGCTGTAAATGACGTGCATTTTTCACAATTTAATGAGACAATATAACATGTAATACACTGAGAAATATGTTGAATGACGAGCTGAAAAGATTTATATCACTTGTTTTCACCTGTGGTTATCAGGAAGTGCTCGTGTCCAGAGGAGGGCCTGTGTGGTCGAGTGATAACAGAGGTGGATGACGTAGAAGAGTTACAGGATGAGGAGGATGAAGATGAAGACATGTCAATGAAGCTGTGTCGCGCAGGCGGAGGCGGAGGAGGCTGGAACGGAGGGCGGCTGTTGGAGGTGTCTTCCAATGCTGTAAGGCAACAATAGCCAGAAACTGGAATGAGTTTTTTGTTCTGTCCTGTATATACTGTACTCATTCTATGAGCCGGCTAAAAATTGCAAACCATGTGCAGTCCTAGCAATAGGATTACATGCTGAAGAGTGACTGGCAATCTGCCCTTCAGAGAAAAGCTAAGAGAGGACACGCTTGAGACGAAATGTCAGAGGAGGACTGGGAAAGGAGGTGCAAGGAGGCTGGCTTAGAAAGTCATGAAAAGAAAAAAAGAGTCGGTTCTGCTACTGTTTAAAATACTTAGGCAAAAATGTATGACTCCTCAAAATCCTCAGCTAGCTTATTAGACTTCAGACTTACAATAATGATAGCAAATACAGACCCATTCCAAAAAATTTGAATATCATGGAAAAGTTGATTAATTTCCATAATTCTATTCAAAAAGTTAAACTTTCATAGATTATAGATTCGGGGCCCACAATTTAAACAATTTCAAGTATTTATTTGTTTATTTTTACATAATTTGGGCTTCCAGGAGAAATCAGCCCAAACTACTTCTCAGTTTGAAAAAAAGAAATCAGGATCCCATCAAATCAATCAAAATATGGTACTTTCAAAACAATATGTCAATCTTCAATTCTTGGTTGGGAATCCCTTTGCTTTAATCACTGCCTCGATGCGACGTGGCATTGAGCCAATCAGCCTGTGGCATTGCCTGGGAGTTATAGAAGCCCAGATTTCCTTGATGCTTGCTGTCAGCTCTTCTTGGGTCTGGTGGCCCTCATTTTCCTCTTGAGAATACTCCATAGATTCTCAGTGGGGTTTAGGTTCGGCGAGTTGGCTGGCCAGCCAAGCACTGTGATGGCATGGGCATCAAACCAGGCTTTGGTGCTTCTGGCGGCACGGGCAGGTGCCAGGTCCTGCTGGAAGATGAAATCTGCATCTCCATACAGATCCTCAGTAGAAGGAATCATGAAGTCCTCTAAAACATTCTGGTAGACTGACTGACTGACTGTGGATATTTCACACTGGACCTCAAGCAGTTTGGGCTCCGTTCCTCACCTGTCTTCCTCTGAACCCTTGGACCTTGATTCCTGAATGAAAGGCACACTTTACTTTCATCAGAAAAGAGGACCTGGTCCAACGGTCCAGCCCTTCTTCTCCTTGGCCCAGTTGAGACACTTCCTACAGTACGTTGGCTCAGGTTCAGAAGTGGCTTGACCCGAGGGACCCGACAGTTGTAGCCCATCTCCTGGCTGCATCTGAATGTGGTGGTTTTTGATGTGGTGACTCCTGCCTCATTCCACTCTTTCTGGATCTCTGCCAGATTCTTGAATCTTCTCTTGCTGATAATCCGCTGAAGCCCACAGTCATCTCTTTTGCTGGTGCATCTTCTCCTGCCATATTTTGTCCTTCCACTAGACTTTCCATTGATATGCTTGGACACAGCACTCTGTGAACAGCCAGCCTCCTTAGCTATGAAGTTTTGTTGCTTACCCATCCTATGGAGGGTATTAATGATGGTCTTCTGGCCAGTTGTTAGGTCTCCAGTCTTCCCCATATTGAACCGAACTGAGACATTTGAACCAAACTGAAGCAATTTAACGACACCTGGGGAAACCTGTGCAGGTGCTTTGAGTTTAGTAGATGATTAGTGTGTCACAGTCAGTTTAAAACATTCATGTTGTGCAAAATTTGGGTTGATTTCTCCACAGTATTCTCAGTTTTTGGAATGGGTCTGTACAGGGTTTATTAAATGGACCTTGCCCTCTAATAAACTTCCTGCATTTTCTTATGAACTTAACAGAATTAAAATTATATGATTAAAGATCCAGTTATAAAAGATTTTTAGTTAGACACTTATGCAAACAGCACAGGTGTGTAGTCATGTCTGCAGGAGGAAAACAGAAAAAAGGCAGCATAAATCAGCTGAGATGCATAGGAAGTAGGGGTGGGATAAATTAATCAAATTAACTAGGAGCTTTGTAATTAATTAATCGAAATTATTCGCATTTTAATCACATTTCAATATTTAACATGATAAATATTAATTTAAGTTTGGTTGATGAATGAATCAATATACATAAGCTTAAACTTCAAAATGTTGTTTATTTTCCCACCAGTCTACTACACAGACCAATGAAGGGTGGAAGTGCTCCTGTGATAAGCAAACTCCTGAAATTAAAGTTAAGCATCATAACTGGATAGTTTTATTCAACATTAATGTCTCACTTAATATAGTTGGAAATTAATCATTCTCTCAGCTGTATTCCTTGATGTTGAAATGTGTTATGCTTGTTTTAACAGATTATTTTGAATTAAAGACTTAAAATTAAATCACAAAAAGGAGAAAAAGTTCGTTCTCCGTTTAACAGCTGCTTTTACACAGCTGTGCTTCGCACTCACGGTTGCTAGGCGACATGAGCTACGCTGAGGTGACGCTGATATGAAGGCTAGCTGCTCACTTCCGGCCTTTGCGGTCTTCCTGGGCTGCGTGGGCCGGGCCCTTCGAAGGATGCGGCCCCTGAGTTTTTAACATCGTGTGTCGATATAATCTGTATGCCTGAAACTCGTGAACTGAGAAACGTTCCACGGTGCAAAGTGCGATTAGAATGCGTTAAAATTTTTTAATTCGTTATTTTCCCCGTAATTAATTAATCAAAATTAACGCGTTAAAGTCCCACCCCTAATAGGAAGCTCTGGGTGAGTGAGGAGAAGTACAGGTGGGGGTTGGGGTCATGCTAGTTGGGGTGGGCTACCTGGTTGGGGAAGCAGAATGTCATAGTCAGACGGTGTCTTTTTGGTGTTGACAGGGCAGAGGCCAGTATGTGCTGTCCCCGAGGCCAACCCCCTGATGACTTCTGAAGATCCACCTGAGAAACACAAGCAGAAAGAGGCCCATCTAATAGAACACTGCATCTTTTCTTCCATCCATCCATCCATCCATCCATCCATCCGTCTGTCTTCTTGTATTCATCTGGGGCTGGGTCACGGGGGCAGCAGCCTAAGCAGAGAAGCCTAGACCTCCATCGCCCATACCATGGCAGCAGAGATCCTTGAGATGCTTGGCTATAAGATAAACAGAAGCCACAAGGAGCAGTACCCTCCATGGAAAAGACAGCTAGAGGCTAAGATCAAGGTAGCACGTGGGGAAGTTAGCCAACTAGAAATGCAGAAAGGTGTGATGAAGAAAGCCTCAGGCTGTCCATACCTGAGGCCTTACCGACTGCCAAGCAAAGACTCACAGCCTTGGCTAACCGCCTGAACAGGTACACAGTACCAGAGAGACAGAAGCCAGGAGAATAAACCAAATGTGAACCATCCAAGGTATACTCTCAGTGGCAGGGGAACAATATGAGAACAGCACCCCTACCAAGGCTGAAAATGGAGCAATACTGGAAGAGCATATGGGAGAAGGATGCAACACATAACACCAATGCTCAGTGGCTAGTGGAGCAGACCACAGCAACCTCCCTGAACAGGATCCAGTAACCATCACAGTGGCAGACATCCAAGAAAAAGTCCCACACATGAAGAGCTGGACAGCACCAGGTCCTGATATGATTCACACCTACTGGCTAAAGAAGCTAACTGCGCTCCACGAGTGCCTGGCAGCACAAATGAACCAGCTGGTAAAGGCTAAGACACACCCAGAATGGCTGACTGAAGGCTGGACGGTCCTGATCCCCAAGGTGTCCTGGGCCGTATGGCCAGCGTTTTGTGTTCCTTCCCTTATGATTCTGCTTCATTGACAAGACTGGCTACAGATACTGACTACAGAATGAAGCAAACATCAGCCACCTCCTGTACATGGATGAGATCAAGCTGTATGGCAGGAGTGAATGAGACATCGATTCACTGATCCACTCCACCAGGATCTACAGCAATGACACTGGAATGTCATTCAGATGGGAGAAGTGTAGTCGGATGGTAAGAAAGAGAGGAACAGTAGTCAGAACTGAGGGGATTGCACTACCAGAAGGCAACATTGCAGACATTGAGGTCAGCTACAAGTCCCATGAAGAGGTAGCTGCAAAGCTGAGGTAGGAAAGCTGCAAACGTCAAGTACCTGCAGAGCGTAAGGCAAGCCCTGAAGAGTCTGGTGAATGGGAAGAACAAGATCCGGGGAATCAACACCTATGTCCTGCCGTCATCAGATACCCTGCTGGGATGGTAAACTGTCCAAAGGAGGAGATAGAAGCCACTGAGAACAAGACAATACACCTCCTAACCATGCATGGAGGGTTTCACCCCAAATCCAGCACCCTGAGATGGTACACTATGTGGGAGGAAGGAAGCCAAGGACTAATAAGCCTCAGAACCACTATGCAGGATGAAACAACAAAGATATGTGAGAACATCAGGAAGATGGTCACAAATGATACCTCAGGTACCAGATATCCAAGGAAGGAGAGAAGCAAGAACAGGAACCATTGTGGGAGTGCAGGCCTCTGCACGGCATGTACCACCGGCAGACAGAATAATTGGCTAATATTGCAAAATCCTACAAATGGCTGGACAAAGGTGGGCTAAATATAGCTCAGAGGACAGGAACAAACTCTAAGCACAAGACTGATAGAGGCTGGGGTCTACCATACAAGGTGTGAGTGCATGTGTGTGTCTGTGTTTGCATCAGCTACCCCTACAGCTACTGAAGCTAACAGGTGAATTTAGTATAGCAGTTCAGTGCTGTTAACAGTGGTTACATAAATCAAGATAAAAGTAGCTTTATGAGTGAGTTGGAACATTATGTTACTGCACACGCCATAGTGGCTGCCATGAGTTAAGGGATTGTAACACATGCACCTGTGCACCTTTAAGACTGAGTACTACCTCCTTATTGCAAACAATATATGTGACAAAAATGTGAATGTGAAGTAACGCTTGAAGTGAAGTCTCACCAGGCTCAAGGGACTTGGGCGGCTTCTCCTCAAAGAACAGCTCTGGAGGGCTATTTTCCAAGTTCCTGCATGAGCAAAAGAACATATTTGAATGACAGCAGCCTAACCAAACTCCAATAGCATGTGTCGGTGTGCAGGAATGTTACATAGACTAAACAACAAGTGCAATAATGTTCATGTGCAATAATCATTCATTTTACTAAATGTATATAAATGTTTAGAGATTTTTTGTTGTAGAGTATTTTAGTATTTTCCTCTCATATTTTATATATTATTTATTTTTGTTTTTCTATGGAGTGTTCTGCTGTCCCTTGCCGTTTGCAACGCTGTAAATTTCCCACAGTGTGGGGCAAATAAAGGATTAGCTTGTCTTATCTTAGAAAGCACTTTGTGTAGAAAAAAGTGAATGATGAGTGAGATGTTGTAAAAAGTGCTTTGAGTGCTCAAATAGAGTAGAAAAGTGCTATATCAAAACCAGTTACCATTTACCATCACTGATGGTAAATGGTAAAAGGTTGTCAGGGATCGTGGTCAGTAACAATACTCAAGTGACCTCCACTGCATTAGACCACCACCAGCAGCCTGAACCACTGATACGAGACAGGATGCATCCATGTTTTCACCAAATTCTGACTAATAGCCAAATGTTACAGCAGAAATCGAGTCTTGTCGGACCAGGAAGCATTTTTCAAATCTTCTATTGCCCAGTTTTATTGTCCTTGCAAATTGCAGCCTCGGTTTCCTGGTTTTAGCTGATCGGAGTGGAACTCGATATAGTCTTCTGCTCTTTTGCATACCTTGCTTAAGTGGTTATTTGAGTTCCTGTTACTTCCCAATGTGCTTGAACCAGTCCAGTCATTCTCCTCTGACCTCTGACACTAACAAGGCATTTTTCCCCAGAGAACTGCTGATCACTCGATATTTTAAATTATCCATTGAATGTTTCAGTGAATGGCTACCAAATCCAAGTTCAGCACTTGGAATAAACACTGAATAATTTGCCTGCTTAATTTGTTATATAATAACAAGGAAATAGACCTTATCTGGCCATGAAAGTACTTTTCAAGCAAACTGTTCAGTTATTTTTGAGTCTATAAAACTAACTGTAAGTCCTAAACAGTTAATACAATACTTTTGTTAAAACCCTTAAAATTAAAGCTGAAAGTCTGCTCTTCAACCAAATCTTAAATGTTTGAATTGAAATCCACTTCGGCTGTGTATTGAGGCAAAATATTAAAAAATATGTCATTGTTCAAATACTTACAGGCCTAAATAGGTCATTCTATATAAAATCATGCATATCTCATAAAACTTTCCACCAAATTCTGACCCTTCCGAATTAGATGAATTTTAATCTACAACAATTTTATTTTGTTATTTTTGAGCCCCTAGAAGCACTTTCTTCTATGCCTAAGTGCTTTTTATCTAACATTCACACACTTTCACACTTTGATGAACGCATCGGAGAGCAACTTGGGGTTCAGTATCTTCCTTTTTGGGTTTCAGATAATCTGAAACTGGTTTCTTGAAGAAGACCACAAGTTCACTATAGTCAGATGGTGTGGTGGAATGGGAGAGTTGCATCATGGACATGCAACATCTACGTGATGCTATTATATCAACATGGAACAAAAGTCCAGAGGAATGTTTCCAATACCTTGTTGAATCTATGCCACAAAGAATTAATGCAGTTCATTAATGCAGTTCTAAAGGCAAAAATTACTAAACTGTTAATACAACACTTTTGCTAAACTCCTTGAGTTAAAGCAGAAAGTCTGCACGTCAGAGATGAACTTTTTAACTGTTTCATCCGTTGTGGTGGCGAATAGAAGCAAAACAACAACAAAAAACTATGTAATTGTCCAACTACTGATGGACCTAACTGTATATAAACTGTGGGAAGACGAATACCTGCTTGGTACAGAGATGCAGACAGGAGTTTGGCTCAGGCACAGGTTGGATGAAGGAATCTGATAGTTGTCCTCAAGTCTCTCCATTGCTCCCCACTGTTGTTCTACCACAGGGCTGCTAAAAGGGTTGCAGGATCTGTGAAGATGACTTTCGATTTGTCAATAGAACCTTTCCAAAAGATTCTCTGATACAGTTAATCCTCAGCCAGTTGAGGCCCTTCTTAACCATTTTTCTGTCTGAAGCTTCTTCCTGTTTAATGGGTGTATTTCTCCCAAAAATTGACCTACGATGCCCTATCATGTGATTTAACATATCTTAACTGTTCACGCTGTGAGATACCCAGAGGTTCAGACAATACATGAATGTCTGTTGAACACAGATATTCACAAATATTTCCATTTGCATTCTGTGAGTTAGTGTTGTTCTGCACATTATGTGTGTTTAGGAGAGGTTTTCATGCAAGGAATACATGTGACAACAAGTTGAGGAATTGTCTGTGGGTAGAGTTACAGGGTTTGTTCCCTTTAATTTGTCCTGCAAGAGTCTATGTGCTTTTAGTATTTTGCTGGCAACATTTTTTTAGTTTCCATTTACAGCATTGCAACCTCTTCACCTCTCTCATTTCAGCTAAGGTGCCACTATATACTGACAGTATTAAGACTGAAGGTGGAATTTACTGTACAGACTGTAAGACTTCAGATAGCAACTTTATTACATCTGTGTTACATAAATAACCCTGATTTGACTGATTACAATGAGGTTCTTTTTGAATGTAAATAGGTCTCAAGTCTCCTTAAAATTTCACAAAATCAGATTGCAGTTCATGGTTATAACACTACATTCATTAAGATCTCCAATTTGAAAATATGCAGCACTTTTGAGCTGACTCTAATGTGCAAAATTTGGTAACCTAACCTTGTAAGACCAGACAGACCAACCTGTTCACCACCTAGTTTGAATACAAGAAAGGCTATGACTATGGACCAAATCCAGCTCCATGAGACTGTGCACTAAGCAGCACGAAGGAGGCCGAGGACTAGTAAGTGTCAGAGCCACTATCCTAGATGAAACAACAAAGATCCATGAATGCATCAGGAAGATGGCCACAAATGATCGTGTACTTCATTAGTACCTCAGGCAACAGAAACCCGAGAAGGAAGAGGACAAAGAACAGGAACCATCATAGAAGGAAATCCTAGGCAGAAGCACTAATCATGGCAGCACAGGAACAAGCTCTGAACACAAGCTCGATAGAGGCTGGGGTCTTAACCAAGTGGCTGGCACAGGAACATCTATGCAGAGTATGACCTGGAAATCCAGAGGTCAAAATGGGATACACCCCCAAGTGTGGTCGAGAATCACAGAACTAAGACTTCCAGATACAGACAGACAAACTTGTGATGGTTAACCAACTGGACACGTAGTGGTGGACAAACAAAGGAAGAAGGCCGTAGTGATAGATGTTGCAATACCAAGTGCTGCACCATTGAGAAGAAAGAACATGAGAAGCTTGATAAACACCAAGGGCTCAGAGAGGAGCTGGAAGGGATGTGGAAGGTGAAGGTAACGTTGGTCGCCGTGATAACTGGAACTCTCGAGGGCAGTGACCCCCAAACTGGGAGAATGGCTCCAGCAGATTTCAGGAATAACATCCGAGATCTCTGTCCAGAAAAGTGCAGTCCTGGGAACAGCTAAGATCCTGTGCAGGACCCTCAAGCTCCCAGGCCTCTGGTAGAGGAACCGAGCTTGAAGTACAAACAAAGAGTGAGTGGTATTTTTTTTTTAAATAGCTGACTAGTCTAATCTTAGTATCCTTGGAAAGTGCTTTAGAGTACAAGTCTCATTTAACCATATATAGATATATGCAGTGCTTTATTCTATATACTTTAACCCTATAATGCAGAAAGTATTGTCAGCGAATTATCATACCCAAAAGTGCCGATGCAACAATTACCATAATTACCCTATATTTGAAGTGAAGTGCAATTTCCTGGCTTTCAGAAAATGTTTGAATTTTTCTGATAGGAAAAATGGTTGTGGAATTACAGTAATTCAAAGTTCCTTTGATCAGCCAGCTCAGCGGTGACACGCTCAGTCCTAACCAGCTGTTCACGGGTAGCAGGGGCAGGTAATGTCTGCTTCAGCGGCAATTGCCCGGCGTTACAGGGTTAAACATGTCCATGGCCAATTTACAATCAAAGCACAAACCAACAATTTAACCTAACATGGATGTTTTCTTCATGCACCAAAGCTCACTTTTGCTGAAAATAAGGTAAAACACCAGTCTAATTTTGTTCCTGTTGTTCCCACACAGTCTGATTCAAGACTGAAGACCATATACAGGTGCTGGTCATAAAATTAGAATATCATGAAAAAGTTGATTTATTTCAGTAATTCCATTCAAAAAGTGAAACTTGTATATTATATTCATTCATTACATACAGACTGATATATTTTAAATGTTTGTTTCTTTTAATTTTGATGATTATAACTGACAACTAATGAAAACCCCAAATTCAGTATCTCAGAAAATTAGAAAATTACTTAAGACCAACACAAAAAAAGGATTTTTAGAAATGTTGAACATGAAAAGTATGAACATGAAAAGTATGAACATGAAAAGTATGAACATGAAAAGTATGAGCATGTACTGCACTCAGTACTTAGTTGGGGCTCCTTTTGCCTGGATTACTGCAGTAATGCAGCGTGGCATGGAGTCCATCAGTCTGTGGCACTGCTCAGGTGTTATGAGACCCCAGGTTGCTCTGATAGTGGCCTTCAGCTCTTCTGAATTGGTGGGTCTGGTGTATCACATCTTCCTCTTCACAATAGCCCACAGATTTTCTATGGGGTTAAAGGTCAGGTGAGTTTGCTGGCCAATGAAGAACAGGGATACCATGGTCCTTAAAGCAGGTACTGGTAGCTTTGGCACTGTGTGCAGGTGCCAAGTCCTGTTGGAAAATGAAATCTTCATCTCCATAAAGTTGGTCAGCAGCAGGAAGCATGAAGTGCTCTAAAACTTCCTGGTAGACGGCTGCGTTGACCTTGGACCTCAGAAAACACAGTGGACCAACAGCAGCAGATGACACGGCACCCCAAACCATCACTGACTGTGGAAACTTTACACTGGACCTCAGCCAGCGTGGACTCTGTGCCTCTCCTCTCTTCCTCCAGACTCTGGGACCTTGATTTCCAAAGGAAATGCAACATTGACTTTGATCAGAGAACATAACTTTGGAGCACTCAGCAGCAGTCCAGTCCTTTCTGTCTTTAGTCCAGGCGAGACGCTTCTGACGCCGTCTCTGTTCAAGAGTGGCTCGACACGAGGACTGAGACAGCTGAAACCATGTCTGCATACGTCTGTGCTGGTGGTTCTTGAAGCACTGACTCCAGCTGCAGTCCACTCTTTGTGAATCTCCCCCACATTTTTGAATGGCTTTGGTTCCACAATCCTCTCCAGGGTGCAGTTATCCCTGTTGTTGGACACTTTTTTCTACCACATCTTTTCCTTCCCTTCTCCTCTCTATTAATGTGCTTGGACACAGAGCTCTGTGAACAGCAGCCTCTTTAGCAATGACCTTTGTGTCTCACCCTCCCTGTGCAAAGTGTCAAATAATATTCTAATTTTCTGAGATACTGAATTTGGAGTTTTCATTAGTTGTCATTTATAATCATCAAAATTAAAAGAAACAAACATTTGAAATATATCAGTCTGTGTGTAATGAATGAATATAATATACAAGTTTCACCTTTTGAATGGAATTACTAAAATAAATCAACTTTTTCATGATATTCTAATTTTAGGACCAGCACTTGTATGTGTTTTATTTCATTCCCTTTTTGGTATCCACACTTTTATAGCCAAATATCCTTACATGGTCTATATAGCTGAGTCTCCAAGAGATCTGGCATGTGTCCACACACTGTCCAGATTACAGTATCTTTTCATGTTTTAAAAACAGACTCTTGACTCAAAATCTGAGGCAAACCCCTGTTAATCTGCAGTGCATCATTTTGATACTACCCTAAAATTTACAGGCTACCTCCAGGGAAAATTTGTTCATATCATGCTAGAATAATGTTCCCACTCTGTGTGTGTGTGTGTGTGTGTGTGTGTGTGTGTGTGTGTGTGTGTGTGTGTGTGTGTGTGTATTTATAATACTCACTTGTGGCTACTACCAAGTTTGGGCTGGGTTGGTGAGTGCCGTGAGGGAAGGATGTCATACTCATCACTGACTTGCTCACCATTAAAGAAGGGCTGCACAGACACACAAAAGAGAAAGTGGATGTAGTCAGTGTTGTGTGGGGTTGGGAAATACATCCTTTCCTCCTTCATAATGCCAAAAATACTTTCACAGAAATTGTTTTTCAAATACTGTTTTCTCTAATCCCTTGACCACAGTGAAAAGGATCAATCACTTTTTGAGAATTCATCTATTATTATCCACTATGATGCAAAAGCAGTGTCTCTAAGACAGATCGATTGTTGATGTTGTTGCTGTTTGCTTTTTTGTTTGGTTTTAAAATACAGTACAAGCAACATTCACCATCTACATACACATTCATACAGTGCTTTATTCTATGTTTTCTAAATACCACACACAAACGCACCCCTATATTTCACTGAGGCTATTTCAGTTCAGTATCTGGCCCAGGACAGTTCTAAATAGTAGACAACCTGCTCAACAGTGCTGCGAAAAAGTTTTGAGCCACCCCTCACTGTGTTACATTTTGCAAGGAAAATGGGAAATAGATGCAGTGATTTATTGAAGGATGTGCAAACAGAAATGGACAATGGCCCCATAAAAGGCAAAAACTGAGTTTGTACAATTCTAACAAGCTTGTTAGAATTGCCCAGCGCGTGTGTGGGGGATAATGCTAATAAGCTTGCTAATGCTCATTAGCTTTCTAATTTGGGAAGAGCGGGTGGGGGTCTTCAAAAGTAAGGTCTGGGTGATGCTGAAGTGTAGGAAGGGATGCAATAGGAGTGTTGTGTGTACACAAAACAAACATCAGCTTAAGTTTTCGGCTTTCCAGGCTATCTCCAAATGTTGCCAAAGTTACCAGAAAAAGTTGCTAAATCCGCTGCTTGTGGCTTTTTGGAGGAAAAAAACAACAAAAAAAAGGCCCTAAATCTAGTGACAATGTTTCTAAGTTGGCAACACTGAGCTCATGGGAATTTTAATTGGAACCTCAAAGTTGTTATTTCTGTTTCCCTTTTCCATCTCTTCCCCTTGCTTTCATGCGGGTTGCCATTTTGCTTTCTGTAACCACACAAAATTAAGCATGAACAGGACTGTCGCAAGATCACGCATGCACATTGTGAACAAAACTGGCCGTCTCCAGTGGTAGATTTTAAATTGCAGTGAAATACTACTAGAGTGCTGCAATCTAGCAACAGAAAACAAATCAGTCTGGTATCAGTGAACTTGCTAACTTTTACCAGGAAGAAACCTCAGGCAGAACTAGGCTCAGGGAGGGGCAGCCATCTGCTGTGACTGGTTGGGGGTGAGGGGAAAGAGAAGTGCGCAGAGACAGTTAAAGCAAAAGGCAAATCATGGGAGAGAGAGCCAGAGTTTAACAAAGTGAATGAAGGGATGAATGAATGCTCAGTGCATCATGAGAAGCCCCTCAGCCTAACCCTACTGCAGCATAACTAAGGGATGGCTCAGGGTCACTTTTTCCAGCCCTAAGCTTAATCAAAAAATGTTTGATAATGGCAGTGGACAGCAATGCAACGGCTCAATACTCCCTGAAACTGTATGGACATTGTATGATTGTGCGAGTGGATATTTGTGGTTTTGAATAAGCCCAAGTTATTGTACAGTCAGGGCAAACTTCTAAACAACAGACTGAGACACCAAATACCTATTACAAATACCTTTCCCCACTCACACCAAATCCCAGTGGACATGGTTTGAGCACCGGCCTCTGAGTGGACTGCCCTGCCGAGCAAGAGGCTCCAGAAGCAGAGGAGAGCACGTAAACAAAACGGGGTGCCAGGCAGGACACCTAGCTAGGCTAAAGAGAGTGCCAAGCAGACCACTGCTACTCAGCCTCTTTGTAGCTAACACAAGATCCCTGGGCAACAAAATGAACTATCTAAGTCTGGATTTCTCAACACAAACAGCCACCCAGGATGCCTGTGTGAGGGTCATTACTGAATCCTGGCTTCACTCGGAGACCTCAGAAAATGCTATTGAATTAGCAGGCCACAACATATTGATTTATTCTGCCTTACAGAAACCTGGTTAAAGCAGGATGAATATGTTAGTTTAAATGAATCAACACTTAAACTTACTGGGGTTAGGTTAATTGGCTAATCTAAATTGCCCATAGGTGTGAATGAGAGCATGAATGTGAGTGTGAAAGGTCGTCTGTCCCTCTGTGTTGGCCCTGCAACAGGCTGGCGACCTGTTCAGGGTGTACCCTGCCTCTCGCCCTATGACAGCTGGGATAGGCTCCCGCCCCCCCGCGACCCTTAACAGGATGTGCGGAAGCGAATGGATGGATGGATGGATGGATGGATGGATGGATAAATGAATCAACACCCCCGAGTCACAGTAACTGTCAGAATGCTCGAAGCACAGGTCAAGGAGGAGGAGTAGCAGCAATCTTCAATTCCAGCTTATTAATTAATCAAAGACCCAGACAAAGTTTTCATTCTTTTGAAAGCCTGACTCTTAGTCTTGTCCATCCTAATTGGGAAAATCAAAAACCTGTTTTATTTGTTATTATCTATCATCCACCTGGTCCTTACTCAGAGTTTCTGTCTGATTTCTCAGACTTTTTATCTGATTTAGTGCTCAGTTCAGATAAAATCATTATAGTGGGTGATTTTAACATCCATGTAGATGCTGAGAATGACAGCCTCAACACTGCATTTAATCTATTGTTAGATTCAATTGGCTTCTCTCAAAATGTAAAGGAGCCCACCCACCACTTTAATCATACTCTGGATCTTGTCCTAACATATGGCATAGAAACTGAAGACTTAACAGTATTCCCTGAAAGCCCCCTCCTGTCTGATCATTTCTTAGTAACATTTACATTTACTTTAATGGATTACACAGCAGTGGGGAATAAGTTTTATTACAGTAGAAGTCTTTCTGAAAGTGCTGTAACTAAGTTTAAGGATCTAATTTCTTCATTGTTATGCTCTTCAGTGCCAACACAGTGCAGAGCAGCTACCTAAACTCTGCTCCCAGTGAGGTCGATTATCTCGTCAATAGTTTTACATCCTCACTGCGTATAACTTTGGATACTGTGGCTCCTCTGAAAAGGAAAGCTTCAAATCAGAAGTGCCTGACTCCGTGGTATAATTCACAAACGCACAGCTTAAAGCAGATAACCCGAAAGCTGGAGAGGGAATGGCGTCTCACTAAATTAGAAGATGCTCATTTAGCCTGGAAAAAGAGTTTGTTGCTCTATAAAAAAGCCCTCCGTAAAGCTAGGACATCTTACTATTCATCATTAATTGAAGAAAATAAGAACAACCCCAGGTTTGTTTTCAGCACTGTAGCCAGGCTGACAAAGAGTCAGAGCTCTGTAGAGCAGAGTATTCCTTTCACGTTAACTAGTAGTGACTTCATGGATTAGAGAAAAAATTATTCATAACCATCTCAAAGATTTATCTTCATGTTCGGCTGCTTTCAGCACTGGTGGTATTTGTTCAGACTCTTTTGCTCCAGTTGATCTTTCAGAGTTAACTTCAATAGTTACTTCCTCCAAAGCAGCAACATGTTTGTTAGATCCCATTCCTACTAGACTGTTCAAAGAAGTCTTTCCAATTATTGATGCTTCAATCTTAAAAATGATCAATCAGTCTTTATTAGTTGGCTGTGTACCACAGGCCTTCAAGGTGGCTGTAATTAAACCTCTGCTTAAAAAGCCATCACTGACCCAGCTGTCTTAGCTAATTATAGGCCAATCTCCAACCTTCCTTTTCTCTCAAATTAATATGGAAAATATGGAAAAATTCAAGGAGTATAAATACTTTTGCAAGCCACTGTAGGTGTGCTTGTGGAACATATTTCTCAGCCAGTGTTATTGAAGGTCTTGTTACTATTACTAAGGCCATCCATCCATCCATCCATCCACTTATCCAGTTCAGGATCACAAGGGCTGGGGCCTATCCCAGCTGCCATAGAGGCAGGGTACATCCTGATAAGTTGCGAGCCTGTTGCAAGTCTAACACAGAGAGAAAGCAATTCACATTCACACCCGTGGGCAATTTAAAATCATTATCATGCATTATGGGATGGCTGTAGCTCAGGAGGAAGAGCAGGTCGTCTACTAATTGGAAAGTTGGTGGTTCAATTCCTGGTTACTGCTGGCTACAAAGTATTCTTGGGCAAGACACTGAACCGTCAGATGCAATCATTGGAGTGTGAATGTTAGACAGAAAGCACTTTGATACAGAAAAAACAGTGCTTGTGTGAATGCAAAAGTGCTTTGAGTGCTCAACAAGAGCAGAAAAGTGTTATATAAGAACGAGTCCATTTATGTTTGATTTCTGGACTGTCTGAATTCTTGGCTTTATTTATAATTTACACTCAAAATTGTTTGTAGTGGTGGATGTTTTATAAATGCACTATACATTTAAATACTATCCATAATCAAAAAGAGAGGTTTGATCATAAATGTGTCTCATGAAGAAGCACCTCGAACATGTGCATGCACACCAAATTTTTGTCTTTGCAGATTTGGAGAGTAACTTTATTATACTATATACTATATATATATATATATATATATATATATATATATATATATTATGTAACTTGTAATTTTTTAAAAACCTGAAAAATTTATCCTCCCAGAACTGTGTGGGTTTATCTTTTCTTTTACTTAGTAAATAAAAAAAAACACAGTACATATTGATCGACACACAAATATTAGCTTATCACTTCAAATATACATGTCCTTACCTTGGAGCTCTCTGAATTTCCTGCCACCTCTGATCTGTGATGTAACCTCCCCAATTCCCCAGATGGACAACTAAGTGGTCTTCCGTTTAGGTGACAAGGCTCAGGGGGTCCCAGCTGGAGCTGGTGTTCCCCCCCAGTCTTCTGTGCATCTGTCAAATGGCTATCTTTGGTGCACCAAGTCTCAGGGGGACTTTGGGATTCTGACAGTATGCCTGTAGAAGAAGAGGACGAGGAACAGTGGAGCCAAGAGAGGTGTGATTCTGGGGAGACAGGAGGAGGGCGCTCAGGAGGAGGAGGAGGTGGTGGGTCCCTCTGTGGAGGAGGTGGTGCTGGGAGAGGTTTCTCTTGCTTTCTGGACATGCCTGGTGAAGACTAAAGAGGTAGAAAGATAAAATTGTTCAATGAAATGATCACTAAGTTTATATTTATATTTTTAATTTCTTTCATGTTTTTCTCCTTTTTCTAAGATACTGCCATTGGCCATGTGTTTCCTTTATTTACACCCCCTTATGGGGTTTTTAAGCTCTCCTGTAAAGTACTTTGTTCCCCACAGAAGATAAATAAATAAAACCTTGAGAGTTACTCATTACACAGGTAATATAATATGGTTAAGTTAAAAATTACTTTAAAATTAAAAATGTGAGTAGATAATTAAATTAAATAAAGTTACAATTAAGTTTAAATGCATTTCTTTTTTGGGAGATAACTGTTTATCTTATGATAAAATATATGATAAAACTCAGCAGTCAGATTTGTTTAGTTAAAATTGGCACTGTGGAATTTCTGCAGAAGATTGAGACCTTTACATTTTTAATGGGTAGCAAGTGCCCAAAGTACAGTAGGACAAATTGTACTCTAGCATACAGACTGTCTCAAGAGCTTAAAAAAAAGGCGACTTGACTTCTTTAAGTTTCTTGAAGACATTTCACCTCTCATCTATAAGAGACTTCTCCAGTTATATAACCAAAAGGCTGAGAGTCACAGGTATGCAAACCTAGTGGGTCTGTCCCTTTGGAAGTGGTCATTGACCCACTATTAATTATGTACATCATCACATGAGCCAAGGTGGGGAAAAAAATGTATATTTATAAATATGTTTGTCAATATATCTGGAATTACTCATGAATTGTATTAATTACTTCATGTATACTTAATAATAAAATTACACACACACACACACACACACATTATACTATACATGACTCAATTAATTCATGCATAATTATTAATTACTCATGTATTATTGTGATCACATGACCACCACTAGATGTATATATAGGGTGTGTCTCCAAATGTTCTTCATGCCCAAAACATATTTGGTGATATGCAATAAAAGCTGCTGGGGAGGAATTTCTGGAGTGCGGATTAGCTTTTATATCTTTCCATCGGTTTTTCAGACCTGCACCCAGTACTCATTGTTTTTGGGTTGTGCATGCCTTTCAATTTTAATGTTATTCCTTTTGTCCTTTCACCCTGGTTGGTGTCTGGACTTCTTTCCTGCACATATTTGCTGATTTGTTGAAAGCTCGGTTGGGATAACCACGTGTTTTAACAGCTTTCTTTGCGCTCATTTTCTTTCCCTTCTGCCTTAGAGGGAACATTTTTCACCCAGTGTGGTGAAAAATGTTCGCTGTAATGTAAACCAAGCCAAGGTCTGTCCTGCACTGTGCGAAAACTTTAAGAAATTTTTTGTGGAAAAAATTTCTGCCCTCAGGCCTTCATCACCTCAGGCTGAAACAGACTCATCTGCACCTCCTCCCAGCAGAGCTGTCTTTGAGCAGTTTGAGCCTGTCACACTCTCCACACTAAAGGAGGTGATTCAAAATATGAGACCTGTAAACTCTCCCACAGACTGTGTTCCGTCTCGCCTTTTTAAAGAGGCTTTTGATTCAGTGGGACCAACTATCCTCGCTCTGATTAACAGTGCGCTTGCATCTGGTTGTGTTCCAGCTGCCTTTAAACATGCAGTTGTACAGCCTCTAATCAAGAAGAAGAACCTTGACCCTGATGTTCTTTCAAATTACAGACCAATTTCTAAATTACCATTTTTATCCAAGGTTCTTGAAAAAGTTGTTTTTAAGCAACTTCAAGCATTTTTAAGTGAACATGGAATGTGGGAAAAGTTTCACTCAGGTTTTAGAATGCGTCACAGCACAGAGACGGCTCTTTTAAGAGTTTTTAACGATCTGCTTTTAACTGTGGACTCTGGTAGTCCTGCAGTTTTAGTACTTCTAGACCTGTCAGCTGCCTTTGACACTGTGGACCACGAGATCCTTCTATCCCGCCTAGAACATGAAATTGGCATTAAAGGCACGGTTCTGACTTGGTTCAGATCATATCTTACTGATAGAAGTTTCTCTGTCCATCTAGGAAACTGTTTTTCTACCACAGCAAAGCTTTCTTGTGGAGTGCCTCAGGGGTCCATTCTGGGCCCAATTCTTTTCTCATTGTATATGTTGCCTCTAGGGTCGATTTTTAGGAAACATAATATTTGTTTCCACTGTTTTGCTGACGACATCCAGGTGTATATGCCCATCAAACTGAACAGCAGAGATCCATGGGAACCCCTGCTGAACTGTCTAAGTGACATCAAGTCCTGGATGAGAAACAATTTCCTAAATCTTAATGAAAGCAAAACCGAGGTCATATGCTTTGGTAAATTTGACCCCTCAAGCTACTCCTCTGGCACTCTGAGTCATTTGGCTCCTCACTGTCGTGATGCTGTGAAAAATCTGGGTGTCATTTTAGATAGTAGTTTTAAAATGGAGAAGCAAGTAAGTGCTGTTACCAAAATCAGTTTTTACCAACTCAGAGTCATTGCCAAGGTAAAACCTTATCTCCCGCAGCAGGACCTGGAAAAAGTTATTCATGCTTTTATTACTTCCCGCCTGGACTACTGTAATTCCCTGTATTTTGGCATAGATCAATCATCTGTGCGCCGCCTGCAGGTAGTCCAGAATGCGGCAGCTCGTCTTTTAACCGGTTTAAAAAAGCATGAACACATTACCCCAGTCCTGTCATCCCTTCACTGGCTCCCTGTCCGTTTTAGAATCGATTTTAAGACTTTATTGCTTACTTTTAAAGCCTTAAACGGACTGGCACCTTTGTATCTGTCTGAGCTGCTTCACTGTCACACCCCTGTAAGAGCTCTGAGGTCATCGAACCAGCTGCTCTTACAGAGGCCTAAAACTAGACTAAAACAGAGAGGTGATCGAGCTTTTGCAGCAGCAGCACCAAAGCTATGGAACGATCTACCTCTCCATATCCGCACAGCTCAGACGATACACACATTTAAATCTCTATTAAAAACACATTTCTTTTCTTTGGCATTTGGCTGCAGTGCTACCTCCTTTTAGATGATTGTTTTATGGTATTTTATGGTACTTGTTTTAAACGTTTTAATTTTTAATTTTCTTATGTTATTTATTGTTCTTAATGTTTTTATTTATTTATTTTTATTTTATTATTTTATTTATTTATTTATATATTTTTATTTTTATTTAGTATAGTCCTTGGGGTTACAGATCTTGTACAGCACTTTGGTCAACGTCGTTGTTTTAAATGTGCTTTATAAATAAACTTGACTTGACTTGACAGTGTTGCACAGTCCTGATCACCCCACGTTAATGTTCCAGTGGGTGGTGGGAGTCAAAGAGTAGGTTCTGGTCTGTGTGTGGGCTTCTAGTAAACTTCAATGTTGAGGCTTCCATCTTCCTCAATGAACACAGCTCAGTCCAGAAACGCTAATCTATCATCCCTGGTATCTGGTAAACCTGTTTTTATCCACTGAGTTGATGATCTCAGTGAAGGCTTCAGCGTCTTTGATTTTTTGACCCAGGTATCATCCACATACTGTACCTATACCTGTGGCTAGGTGCTATCCCTGTGAAGGAGCCAAGAGCTCTGCTTTCTACTTCCTCCATGTAAAGGTTGGCTACCATGGATGACACTGGGAAGCCCATGGCACATCCATGCTTTTGTCCACAGAAATCCGAGTTGTATTTGAAATATGTGGTAGTAAGTCAGAGGTCTAATAGTGTGCAAATCTGACCGGGGTAAAGCTGATTCTGTTGAGTGGGGAGCCATCTTTCTGGGCTCGTTGGGTGGGTGTAGGTCAGGGGTCGGCAACCTTTAATACGGAAAGAGCCATTTGAACCCGGTTTCCACGGAAAACAAAACAGTGAGAGCCGCAAATACAAGTAACGAATATATTGAGAATTACTTTATTTTAATATTTCAAGATCACAATAATGTTCCAATTTAAAACTACAACAAAAACCGAACTGACAAAAATAAAATGCACTTCAATTGGATTCTTATAATTTACTTCCGCGAGCCGCAGATTAAGCCTGAAAGAGCCGCAGATTAAGCCTGAAAGAGCCGCATGCGGCTCCGGAGCCGCGGGTTGCCGACCCCTGGTGTAGGTATATATGTGAAACGTGAAATCACACATCAAAGGTCACTATGGTTTCATCTGGATCCAGCATGTTTGTGGAGCATGCTGGTGAGTGGAGTTTTCAGTGTGATGGGGTGTGTTACCCACAAACAGAGCTAAGATGGTGGTGAGGTGCTTAGAAATATTATAATTGGCTGAGTTTATACTGCTAACAATGGGACTCCTGTGTAGCTCTTCAGAAGTCCATATACCACATATTCGGCTCGTGAGACACTTGCATTTATTAATGGTCCGTCGGTAAATAGCGCTCCCACCACTTATACTACAAATCCCACTATGCACAACAGCTGTCACACAGGTCACACCTGTGCACTAACCCGTTTTCCCGCGTTGCCAATGACACACTGATCAATGGTCAGCGGATAAAAACATCAGTCATCACTTTTTACAGTAACATTCAAGCTGCCTGAATAAGAGAGAAACTTAAGAGCTTGTTGTTTCTTCTTTCTGGACTTTTTGCTGATATCACATCACAGTTTTTATCTAAAAAATTTTCAGATTTTCATCAGCTTGAAATAGTCTTATTTTCCTGATGTTATTTTGAAGAAAAATATAATTTTATTTTTTATTTAATGTGTTAGGAAAAAGTTGCTGCTTTCTGGCCTTTCAAATTCCTTTTGCTGATAAAATGTTTTCAGTTTGAGACTGTTCAATAAATGTTAATCCTGTTTGGCCCGTGACTTAGACTGTGTTTGCAATTTTGGCACGTTTTGTGTTTGACACCCCTGCCGTATGCAGTACCAATTACAAGTTTGGACACACTTACTCATTCAAATGAATGGGTACGCGTGTCCAAACTTGTAACTGGTACTGTATAGTTCATATATAAATGTGTAGCATTCCTGGGGTAAAGGTGGTAGACAATAGCTTTTCCCGTTCAGGTTGTTGTAGGCAGCAGACGATTTTCTTATTGTAGGTGCTTGTGGGGGTCTTCTCTTAAGGCCTCATAAGTATTGCTGTCACTGAGGAGTGTAGTAATTTTGGGGTGATAATCAGTTTAGACTGTGCACCTCCCACTGTTGACTGGTAGTATAGTGATGCCTTGGTCTTTAATCAGGGCTGTGATGGCCTTCTTTTTTTGAATTGTGAGGACTACCACCCCCCCCAACCTCCCCTCTCACCTTACTTCAGGTGATCTCGGTAGGTCATGTGATTAATAGTGGGTCAGTGACCACCTCGCTCCAACCACCTGCTTGGATCAGCCCACCAGCTGAACTGGATAACAGTTTGTTTTTATTGAGTTTCATATTATTTTTATTTTTATAGGCTGTAGTGACAAAGATAGTTGTTGACCTGATAAACAATTTAATGAAAACAGATTGAGTTCTTTATGGTTATCCATCCTTTTCGATCCGTTCCTAAAATATTCTGAATCTGTTCACCTTCTAAAATTCATTTTTACTACTAGTAGCTTAACACTGTTCATTTGTGTTACATACTGGTGACTCTTTCTAGATGTTGCATGTATATAAGTGTGTTTGAAACTATTATAAGACAACTGAGAGATGCTCCATGCTGTTAATGGTGTGATCTTTTTATCTGTGAAATCCTGTGACTGACCTTTGGGGAGCAGGTGGGGCTGGCAGATGGGGAGCGAATGGCACCTTTGTTGATAAGGTCACGTCGTGGTGGGACAGGTGGGAGGCTCAGGTGCTGGACACAGTGGCTGGCGTTTCCTCCGTGGGCTTTCCTGTGTTGGCTGACAGGTGAAGAACTGGGAGACACCATGGGCGAGTGCTGGCGCTCACCACAATGCTAAGAGAAGAAGCAAATTATATTTAAGACAAAATTGTTAGCCATTTGTTACCCATTCTCGTCTGCATGTTGTGAGACTGCTGAAAAGCAACATTCTGGATTTACGGGACAAATTGAAGAGTCTACATCACATTAAAAGACAGCCAGAAACCCAGTTAATCAGATTTCTAGTTTGATTAACTGAGTTTATGGTTATTTAAGCGCTCACCATGGCTCCAGGAGTGATGTATCAAATGCTGAGCCTGCATTCTCTCGTGGGCATTCAAATTCATATTGCTGAAAAAATGTTTTCAGTTTGAGACTGTTCAATAAATGTTAATCTAGTTTGGCCCATAACTTAGACTGTGTTTGCAATTTTGGCCCATTTTGTGATTGAGTTTGACACCCCTGCCCTACATGCATGGTAAGGAGCTCTCCTGTTGTGATGTCAGTAGCTTCTGTCTCCTCCTTTGTCCAGCTTATTATCCCAGCAGAGTATCTGATGACAAGCAGGGCGTAGGTTTGAATGCCCAGATATATAATGTGTGTGTGTGTGTGTGTGTGTGTGTGTGTGTGTGTGTGTGTGTGTGTGTGTAACTGTACAATATCAACATAACCAGGAACTTAGTGGGGATGTGGAGAACAACAGTGGTTATAATATTATGCCCAATCAGTGTGTGTGTGCATGGGTGAAGGATGCAACACATAACAACAATGCTCAGTGGCTAGCTGATCTAAGAGAACACCACATCATCAATAACCTGCCTCAGTACAACATTGAAGTTCCTGTCAGGCATTATAGCCGCTACAATGAACAGGCACGTGGCTCAACATGAGCGGGCCCAGAAAACCACTGGCAGTAACACCAGAGGAGCAAAACACCAGCTACTGGTAAATAGAGCAGTCACTCAAGACTGTAAGACCAACTGACCTACCTGTGCACCGCTTGGATTGAGCAGAAGAAAGCTCGTGGATCCTGGAGTGATTAGAACTGTATCCAGAGCAACAGGTCACCATTAAGTACTGAATTTACCAAGAAGCTGCTCTGTCGCCACTGTTGTTCTGCACAGGCTCCCTCAGCCACATCATTCACTCTCCTAGGGTGTAATTGGCCATTTTTGACTACTTTTGAATTTCACCTTAAAAACAGTTTACCTTGCCTTGTTTGGTATATTTTTATCAGCACAAACTCACATCTGTGACTACAGTTTTGTTTTTCATTTTGTATACTGACCTAAAATCACAGAAATAACAAAATCTGACTAGGAAAAAGTTTTGTTACTCTGAAAACCTCAAACATGTTTAGCAAAGAATTTTTATAACTTAAAGTACAAATATAAATTTTAAATTTCAAAAACTTATATATAAATGTAGCAAAAAACAAAGTTATATATAGTTATTTATGCTAAAATGCAGGCAATACCTCAGACATTTTTTGTACAACTATTTACAAAAAAAGAAAATAATCAAGTGTCACAATAACATCCACCCAACCATCTATCCATTTATCCCAGGCCCGATCACGGGGCAGCAGCCTATGCACAGAAGCTCAGAGCCCCCTCTCCCCAGCCACCTCCTCCAGCTCAACCCCAAGGGGTTCCCAGGCCAGCCAAGAGATTTAATCTCTCCCACATGTCCTGGGTTTGCCCCAGGGCCTCCTCCCAGTGGGACATACCCAGAACTCCTAAACCAAGTGGTGCCCAGGAGGCATCCTAATCAGATGCCCAAATCACCTTAACTGGCTCCTGTTGAGGGGCTCTGCTCTAAGCCTCTCCTGAATGGTTGCACTCCTCACCCTATCGCTAAGGGCCAGCCACCCTTTGGAGGAAGCTCATTTCTGCCACTTGTATCCACTATCTTGTTCTTTCAGTCAATACCCAAAGCTCGTGACCATACGTGAGGGTAGGGGCATAGATTGACTGATAAATAGTCTCTCGTCCACTGGTGAAAACTCTAACATAAGCCTCTTTCCCACCAACAGGGTTCTGGAGCCGGAGCCGTGAATTGAACCGTTAGGCGGGTTTTCCACTGCCGAAACACTCGGTGCTCGGCCGAAAAACGGGTTCAATTCCGGCCCCGTAAACTAGCTGGTCTGGAACCAGGAACCTGTGCCGAAAGCGGCAGAGGGGCGTGACATCAAGTTTTCTACCATATTACATGTGTATTACATGAGAAAATTGAAGCGATTTTCACGGCTGTGAATTAGGTTGGGCTCTAAGGCTGAACTTGCT
The DNA here is from genome assembly GCF_007364275.1 of Archocentrus centrarchus. Taxonomy (NCBI): domain Eukaryota; kingdom Metazoa; phylum Chordata; class Actinopteri; order Cichliformes; family Cichlidae; genus Archocentrus; species Archocentrus centrarchus. The sequence goes on along the minus strand of NC_044359.1, from coordinate 37,523,514 downwards.
GCTTTGTATCAGTTCATATCACAGATAAAAGGACACAAAGTGCGTACTTGTCGTCTTGCTCTAATCGCTGTCTGTGTTTCCCTCTGTGCTGCACACAGATGCTGCAGGAGTTTGGTTTGGACCCTAAAACGTATTTGCAGCACAGAAAGGAGAGCGTGTTCTCCCACGTTTGTGCGCTTCGGCTTCCGTGTCCAGAGGAGGACCCGCCCACGCTCATACATAAAGGAGCAGTTCACAGAAACGTGGTGGGAACGCGGGCCCGTTCTTAATCGTTTCGCCGGTTCCTTGGGATCGGCACGGGAACTTGCTCCGGCTCCGGAACCTCGGCGGTGGGAAAGTAGCAGTACAGGCAGTAAGCCATGGGGATATAAGAATATCCTTCTCCCTGAGGGCAACTCCAGACTGGAACAGAGTCCAGCCCCTCTCCAGGAAACCGGTTCCAGAGCCCAGACCATGCGTTGAGGTGAACTCGACTATATCTAGCCAATATTTCTCAACCTCACCCAATAGCTCAGGTTCCTTCCTCACCAGAGAGGTGTCATTTCATGTCCCAGTAGCCAGCCTCAATAGCCAGGAATCAGTCTGCCCGGGCCTCTGCCAGGGTCTCCGCCCAATAAACATTGCATCCAACCCCATGACACCTCCTGCGGGTGGTGGGCCTACAGGAGGGTGGGCCCGTGTCTCCTCTTTGGGCTGCCCCTGGCCGGGGACCACGGGCTAATGCCTGGACACCAGGCCTAGCTCCAGTTTATCCTGCCTGCGATAGAGTTACCAAGGCCCCACCTTGGTAACCCCAGCCCAGGCAGGGTAAACCGTTCACTTGATGTATTTTCCATAGGGGCCGTTGTCTGGACCCTCACCCAGGACCAATTTGCCATGGGAGACCATAGCAAGGGGCAAAAAGCCCTGGACAACATAGCTCCTAAGATCACTGGGACACACAAACCCTTCCACCACAATAAGGTGGCTTTTCATGGATGCCACACAAATTATTTGTGCCACTCCAAAAAAAATTCCTGTCTACCACAAGACATCACAGGCCTGAAACTTTCAAGATGTGTTACTCCTTGTGTTGTACAACTGGAGACAGTGTTTACATTTGAGTTTGCCTTTGGTGTTTTTTTGGCTAGCATCTGTCAAAACACAAAACATTCTGCACTACACAGTAACTAAGAGAGGCAGCATCCTGCTGCCACATCATCTTAAATTGGTAATGTAATTTGGACATGCTGGCATGTCAGTTGGGCCCAGTGAGTTAACAAGACTGGCTACGGATACCAACTATGGAATGGAGAAACCTTTAGCCACCTCTTCTACATGGATCAAGCTGTATGCCAGGAGTGAACGAGACATTGATTCACTGATCAATAGAATCTACAGCAACGGTATTGATATGTCATTCAGACTGGAGAAATGTAGTCAGATGGTAACAAAGCGAGGGAAGATATTCAGAACTGTGGGGGCTGCTCTACCAGAAGGCAATATTTTCGACATTGAGGATAGCTGTAAGTCCCTTAGAATCCCACAGGCATAATGGGAATTATTAAGAGCCTGTTAGGGAAGCTGCAACTGCCAAATAGCTGCAGAGAGTAAGGCAAGTGATGAGGAATCTGCTGAATAAGAAGAACAAGATCTGGGCAATCAACACCTATACCCTACCAGTCATCATATGCTAGGATAATAAGCTGGCCCAAGGAGGAGATAGAAGCCACTGGCAACAAGACAGGAAAGCTCCTTACCATGCATGGAGGGTTTCACCCCAAATCCAGCACCCTGAGACTGTATGCTAAGCGGAAGGAAGGTGGCCAAGGACTAGTGAGTGTCAGAACCACTATCCTAGATGAAACAACAAAGATCCAAGTTGTACATCAGGAAGGTGGCCACAACTGAGCATGTATTTAGTGAATACATCATGCAGCAGAGACCTGAGAAAGAACAGGAACCATCACAGAAGGACAGGCCCGTGCATGTCATGTACCACCAGCAAATAGAAGGCTAATATCAAAAAAATACTACCCATGGCTAGACAACGCTGGACTGAAAGACAGCACAGAGGCACTAATCATGGCAGCACAGGAACAAGCTTTAAGAGCAAGATCAACAAAGGCTAGAGTCTACCATACCAGGCAAGACCCCAGGTGCAGGTTGTGCAAAGACGCCCCTGAGACAATCTAGCACATAACAGCAGGGTGCAAAATTTAGCAGGCACGGTGTACATGGAACGCCATAACCAAGCGGCTGGCACAATTTACCTTTGTGTCAAGTATGGTCAAAATGCGATACACCCCCAAAGGTGGTTGAGAATGACCAGCCGTAGCATTTGTGTTGTACCACATTAATCTCTAGTTGCGATAGCAGTTGCGTCTTGCAGATGTTGGAACACTGAGCTACTAGTTTTGATTTTAGTCTAGATTTTGGGTGTTGAAGAATCCACAGTCCCTACATCCTCTCACCGGGGTTACATGTGTAGAAGCATTCCAGTAGTTCCCTATTCTTATGCTGTAGCATTGTTCCAGCAGCCTACTTCTCGTGTGTGTGTGTGTGTGTGTGTGTGTGTGTGTGTGTGTGTGTGTGTGTGTGTGTACCCTCCTGATGCTGGCCAGTCCATTCATGACCAGGGAGTCTTCTCGGTCTTCATCATCATCCAGGTCCAGCAAGGGGCAGTTTTGTTGGTCGAGGAAGAAGCACTTGGTGCCCTCATTTCGTGGGTCAAAAGGATCCACAATGATGGGCTCTGTGCCTTTGATCTCACAGCGACAAAAGGGGCAGCCTTGGCCATCTGATTCCTGAGTAGATAAGGACAAACTCTGCAACAGGCTATTCACACACAACCGCATAAGCATGGTGATGACATTTTTAACCAACAAATGTTACTGCGTGTCACACTGCTATAATTTTGCAACTTTACTTCACTGGCCACATGTACATGTCCCACATGGAAGCCCCTGTCAACAGATGTCATAAATAATAGGGGTGCTGGGTTTTAGAGCATCTATCTGCACTGACTAAGCCATTAGAATCAAAGGCAGAAAATACAGAGAACAAAGCTGTGCCTGTGGTAGCCATATGGTTGGGGACTTGATACTAACTGCAACAAAGACGTGTTTGAAATTTAATCCTAATTAGAGTAGGAAGAGAAGGGAAGGAGTGGGAGGTTAAACAGAAAAACACCAGAAGAGGGAGGAAATGGTGTGATGGTCACAGACACTGAAGAAACAGTACTATTCAGAAACAGACATGATCAAAAAGGAACTGCTCTTCAGCTTCTATCCTGGTGAGGAACAAAAACCATTTCACCAGCTTCACTTCTGATCTGAAACAGGCTAACAGAGACGATAAACTCACCTTGGCCACATTGATTAATGATCTGAACATGAAGTCCAGAACTTGACAAGTGAAGGTGCAGCTTACCCAAAATGACAGGCTGTTCAGGATATTTATCTTTCCACATTCTTCTAGTCTAGTCTATATATATATATAATGCTTGCTTCTATAGCATTTAAATAAGTACACGATTGGTATGTAATATGTACGTTATTGGTGTAGCCTTGTGGGAACTGCTGGCTGTTAATAAAAAGCAGGGTCAAAAACATTTTAGTGGTAGGACACTGGGAAAGTTCAGTCAAGTGATTATTCTCTGTGAGCTTATTACTATACTACTATATCACTAGTAACAGCTTTCTCTCTTTATAAAGTAATTTTTATAAGTCCTCAATATGAAGACATTAATCACTGTTAAAAACAGTTATGTTATTAATTTAGAGAACAATTCTCACTCAAGTCCTAAAACCATTTCTACAGTACGGTTTCTGTAATGAAACCTGCTGTTTGGTTTTCACTAAACTGTGAATCATTTTGAGTCCTCGTTGCATTGATCCTGGATTAAACTAATAGCTAGAACAAGGGAACCCCCTTTGAGTCCCTTCCATACAGATATGTTTTTTTAATAAGTGAAATGATGTGAAATTAAAATAAAGCATCAGCCAGCTGTGAGTAAGGATGTCTCTTCCACTCCTGCTGACTAATAAACAGAATGAGAACAAAGTCAGGGAACCACCACTGAGTGTATCAGACTGGTGCTGGTTAGTCACTGTCAGAGGGTAGGAGGGTTTCCTCTCTCTCTGACTCATTATTCACTAATGTGAGGGAAAGTACTTCATTACTGAACCACACATGGATTTTAAACACACACTGACTGACGTCACTGAACCACTGGCTGAGGCTGTGGGGGAGGTGGAGTCACCTTCAGTTGTCATAACAGGAAGTATGACAAACAGTGTTCGTGTGGGTGCTGCTAATTACTCATTCGCTAAACCTAAAGTTAAGTGCAGACTAAAGATGTAGAAAAAGGTTTCAAACACTAAATTTTCTGATTTGCAAGATTAGCCAAAGGTCTATGAGAACATAGACACAAAAGCTGCTAATCTGCTTTTAATGTTTATAACTGCATCAAAAGATACCTAAACTTTTATTGCAGTGTAACAGCACAAAACTTGTTTTACTGTTTGCTAATTTAGGCATCAGCTCTTCTGTCTAACATGATGCAAATTAAAAGCTTACGACAAGAAGACTACTGTGATGCTCACTGAAAAACAATGTAAAGGACACGCAGTAGGACATGGCTGATACACTTCAACACTGCTGATGTGGAGGTATAAAGAGACTACTCCAAGTCCCTCTCAAATGACCGAGCTCCTCACCCTATCTCTAAGGGAGAGACCAGCCAACTTTAGGAGGAATCTTCTTTCCAGCACTTGTGTCCATGATCTCATTCTTTCAGTCACTACCCAGAGCCTGTGGCTGTAGCTAAGGGTAGGAACGTGGATCGACTGGTAAAGTGACAGCTTTGTTTTCACACTCAGCTCTTTCTTAACCACCACAGACAGCTACTGCATCATTGCATGAGAAGGGCCAATATGTGTGTCGATCTCAGACTCTACTCTACCCTCACTCAAGTCCCGGTTTCTCTACTTTGGGGCTGGCTGTGGCTCAGGAGGTAGAGCAGGTCATCTACTAATTGGAAGGTTGATGGATTGATTCCTGGCTGCTCCAGTCTGCATGCCAATGTATCCTTGGGTAAGATACTGAACCCCAAGTTGTGCTCCGATGCAACTGTCAGAGTATGGATATGTTAGATAGTAAGCATTTAGCTGTAGAAGAAAGAGCTTGTATGAATGGGTAAATGCAAGCGTGTTGTATAAAGCACTTTGAGTGCTCAGATCGAGTAGAAAAGCACTATAAATGAACTGCTCCATTTACCATTTACCACTTCAGGCAGCAGCTTGGCCCTGATCTGGAGTAAGCAGCCTTTCCAGAGGTGTTCTATTGGATTTAGGTCAGGCTCATCCTCTGCCTGCATACTCATGCCACATAAAACGGGAAACCAGGAAAGAACTCAGGACCCATTGTACCAGCATAGGGTCTCATGGTGGGTCCAAGGATTCTTGCCTGTAGAGGCCTGTGTGTCCCTCTATGGATATACCTCCCCAGACCATCACTGACCCACAACCAAACCGGTCATGCTTAACAATGTTACAGGCAGCAGAATGTTTTCCACAGCTTTTCCAGACCCTTTCACGCCTGTCACATGTGCTCAGGGTGAACCTGCTCCCATCTGTGAAAAGCACAGGGTGACAGTGGCAGACCTGCCAGTTCTGGTATTCTATGACAAATGCCAACTGAGCTCCACGGTGCCGGGCAGTGAGCAGAAGGCCCACTAGAGGACATCAGGCCCTCAGGCCACCTCATGAAGTCTGTTTCTGATTGTTTGGTCAGACACATTCACACCAGTGGCTGCTGGAAATCATTTTGTAGCTCTGCAGTGCTCATCCTGTTGCACAAAGGAGCAGATCCCGGTCCTGCTGATGGACCTTCTACGGCCCTGTCCAGCTCTCCTAGAGTTCCTGCCTGTCTCCTGGAGTCTCCTCCATGCTCTGAGACTGTGCTGGGAGACACAGCAAACCTTCTGGCAATGGCACGTATTGATGTGCCATCCTGGAGGAGTTGCACTACCTGTGCAACCTCTGTAGGGTCCAGGTATGACCTCATGCTACCAGCAGTGCCACTGACCCTAGCCTCCACCTATAACGCCATTCCTGTTTTGGAGGTTGTATGGGGGGTAGGTATGGAAAAACAGGGAGGACAATGGGGGGCTCAATGCTAATGATTCATAAGGGACAAACATTTCCAAACACACTTTGCTGGTATTGCTTCCAGTACACAAACAAGAAAAGGCACAATGAACACAGCAGTGCAGCACAGGTTGCTGTGAGACACACTACAAAAACAGACAGCAGTAAGCAGAGAAACACAAGCAGAAAAAGTGAAATATACTGTGGGCATATACTCTCAGCTTTCACTTCTGCTACTGGCTGATATGTGGAAATTTGATGAGGACAAATTCAAGGGCACAGAGGCAATGAGGAAGAGAGGGTTTTTTCTTGGACTGGAGACTGATAGCTGCTTTGTATTATTCAGGAGTCTTTTCCAACTTCTATACAGATTCAGTACAGCAATATAAATCACAACATGATATCGCCCAGCTGGACAAAATATTACTCAGTTTCATAATGAACATAATTTACACATATAATAGCACCAATATTCAATGAACTTGAAATGGACTTCAGTACAATACCTGCCAGGCAGTAAGACAGGAGGTACACATGAGGTGACCACATGGTTCAATCTTGATGTCCTTGTCATTCTCAGCACAGATCTTACAAAGCTGAAAAGTAGAGCCCATTTCACAGTACAGCTCATACTGCTCCTGTTCAGACAGAAAATATTGCTCTTAGTCATCAAGTGACATATAAAACTCATGAGAACAGACATAGACGTGCAGCATATATACAACACAAGTTTTCCATCCTGTCTTATACAATGTTGTTTCTGTCAGGGATTCAGAGCTGTTCCATAGCCTTTAATTAGAATATTTAAAGTGCCCATATTATGCTCATTTACAGGCTCCAAATTTTATTTAGGGATCTCACTGAATGTTCAAATGCTCTTATGTTCAAAAGAAAAAAAATGTCATCGTTCTCAAACTGAACACTGCTGCAGCACCACGTTTCACTGAAACAAACCATTTCTGCTCCTTTGTTTTTAAGGTTTTAAGTCTCCTTTGACTTTTCAGCTTTACCAACAAAAATAAGGCATTAGTTACCTACTCTATGAGAACAGGAGCAGCTGTCTAAGCGCCACTAAAAAGCTGGAATCTAACTGCACAGGTTTGAAAGCAAAATGAGAAGCAGAACAAGCAGAGATTCCTGCATAACTCAGGATGTTATAAAAACTAAATGTTTTCAAGCATGGTGTTATCTTTTCCCAAATTACTGGCATCGTTACCTTTTAATGATCTACCAAGATGAAAACTGACATGATGGTGCAGGCGTCAGTGGTGCTGTGCTTTCAGACGTTTTCAGGTGTCAAAAATTACCAAGCCAAATTTCATGAAAGCTCATGGAATATAAAGCAAAAGAGGAACTTATTAAATGCTGATGTAGAACTGGATCACTTTCTCTAAAGGTGGACTTCTCAGACGATACACTTATTGGAGAACATATAAAAGCAGACTGAGGGACAGCTGTTACCTGTTTTTAAAATCTCCCTGACTGTTCCCGTTTGGAAAAGTGTTCTCCGAATATCCTCATATTACAGACTGTCACGGTATAGGGAACATTACACTTGACTCAATGAACACACCACTAGCTATACTCTTACTAGTTATTTTAAAATTGGAAAAATGTGGTGGCACTTCTAGAAAACTGTTTAAGTTTCAGTCGCACTTTATATAAAATTCAATTTTGGAATAAATCTATAATCAATAAAAGCCATGCAGTTGGATGACTTCATTTAGTACCACACTTTTATACAGTGGTTTTCAAGATTTAAGAGTTTGAAAAGGCTGTGAGTGAGAAAGACACACAAAAACCTCACACAAACCCACCTGGGTGACTTTGATGTGATCGTGAGGCGTCGGCTCACATAAACCAGTGAGGTCAGGGTTATAACTGCGGCCATCAGGGAACAAGTAGCTGTGAATTTAAACAAACAAGGAAAAAAGACAGCATTTCATTAAATCTTACATCTAGACTATTCTATTGTGTGCGCTTTTCTTTAATCCTGGTTTCTGCCTGATCAAGAATATTGGCTATGATTAAACAAAATAAAAACACATTAGTAACACTATGTATACCTAATGCAGGGGCGGGCAAACTACAGCCCGTGGGCCACACCCAGCCCGTTGGTCTTTTTAATCATATCATAATTATGACTGATGTTGAGGATTGCTAAACTAACTCCAGACTTCGATGCACTGGCAAAAACAACACTGTTCCCACAAAAAGAAAATATAAGTATCAACACTGTAATGCCTTTGTTATGTTTATGTTTGATATCTATGTATTTGCCGCTGGCCCGGCCCAAATTTTAAAAAAGTCAAAGAGCCAAAAAGTTTGCCCACCCCTGGTGTAATGTAAGCTGGTTCCCACCACTTGAAAACAATCTGTCTCATACCTCATTGTAAAATCATTATTAAGAGAACCCTCTCATGCTAACAGGATACTAAGTCAGAATTATGTCTTCATCCATTGGTCCATTTTCTTAAATGCTTGTCCAATTTGTCGAGGCGCTGAAGTCTATCCTAGCTATCATAAGGCAAAAGGATCCTGGACAGGTCGACAGTCTATCGCAGGGCTAACACAGAAAGACAGACGTCGCTGGAGCTTGAAAAAAGGCAACTGGACTTCTTTTTGTTCCTTGAAGACGTTTCACCTCTCATCCAAAAGGCTTCTTCAGTTCTCAAACCAAAAGGAGGAGAGACCCAGGTATTTAAACCCCAGTGGGCGTGGTCCCCAGGAGGTCGTTGTGACCCACTATTGTTCATGTGCCCTGGGGAGGGAGCTTAGGACAGCATTGGAAGCGGGGGGAAAGTTGGTGACATAATCCACCTCCTCTGTTCAGGGATGGATGTTCACAGTGGACATAGATGATTCTTTTATTCCTCTTTCAAACCATCTGTCTTCCCGGTCCAAAATGTGAACATTGGCATCCTCGAAAGAGTGACCTTTGACCTTTAGATGCAGATGTACAGCTGAGATTTGTCCCGTCAAGGTTGCTCTTCTATGTTGTGCATTTGTGAAGAGGCTGTTTGGTTTCTCCAATGTAGAGGTCCGAACACTCTTCACCGCACTGGACAGCAGGCACTAGGTTGCTTCTCTTGTGTTTGGGGGTCAATGTCGACTGTGAACAACCAACACTGAACTGAGGAGGTGGATTATGTCACCATCCTTTTTTCCAAGTTATGGAAATGGGCATCTATTCTTCCTACATGTAATATTACATTAAATACACACATCAAAAAGCCGAGGTGGCTCAGTGGTAGAGCACGTGACCACGTATGCCGCGAGGAAAAAGCAGGTGGCGCAGTTTTGCGTTCCGACCCATCGCTCTTTGCTGCGTGTCTTCCCCCCATCTCTGCTCCCACTTTCCTGACACTCTAAACTGTCAATAAAAATGCAGTGGCCAAAAAAAAGTTACACACTTATCTCTGGTTTACCCCTAAACATTTAAAGTCAATCAGATAAAACTATTGAAGATACAGTTACTGACTTCAAATAAAGTGGTGAGTTCAGCACAATTGATCAATACACATGCAAAGAGTGAGCCGGAATGGAAGAGTGTATAATAGGGTACATACAAGCCCTCCTTGTAGCCATCGATGAGGGCCTGGAACAGCGGTTTGTTGTTGGGAATGGTCTGCAGTATGTTTCCATCATTGGTCACGTAGCCAATGGCCCACTGGCCCAAGCGCGTACAACTCAGTCTAAAGATGTAACTATTGGAAAGAGAAACAGAAAGATAAAGATATGCATGATTCACATGCTGACAAAAAACATCAGTAGGAAACTGTAAACTGTAACTAAAGCAACAGTGAACATTAAATGTCAACTTCTTTGCTGCACTATATCAAGAATACTATATTTGGCTACAAAACTGCTTATCAGTCAATTGGCCTCCTACATTTGAACCTGTGTAATTAGAGTGACTTGAAAATATAGTAATGTTTTTGCACACATCCCCTTGAATTAAGAGTGAAACACTTCTGTGAGATTTTAAATTATTTCCAATCTATTGTTGTGGTGTACAGAGACAAAATTACAACTATTTTGTCAATTATAGACCTGACTGCAAATCTACCCATGACACACACCACAGTGTTTAAAACCCGTCACTGATGAGGAAAGACTGGTTGACATCTGCAAAGAGTGCACTGACTACTGGAGAGTCAGTGACACCTTGGAAAGACACACTGTAAACCCGGATAAGTTGAATCTAGTTAAAAAAAACAAGGTAACTTGTTGCCTTAAATTTTTTAAGTAATGAAACAGTTTATTTAACTCAGCCTGTTAAGTAAGCACTACTCCATTCCAATTGAACTAAATTGTATGTTCTAATTGACCAAACTTATCTTTTATAGTTCATGAAAAAATAAAATGTCTTTTGATCAATCAGTTCCCCCTATCCTTTTCATGGTTGTGTGTGTGTGTGTGTGGGGGGGGGGGGGGCTGGAGCCTATCCCAGCTGACAAGGCAGTAAGATGTAGGGTACACCCTGTACAGGTCACCAGCCTGTTGCAGGGCTGACACAGACAACCATTCACACCTGTGGGCAATTTAGAGAGACCAATTAACCTAACCCCAGTAACTGCATGTGTTCAGATTGTGGGAGGAAACCCACACAGACACAGGGAGAACATACAAACTCCACACAGCAAGAGACCTGGCCTAAGGTGGAATTGAACCCAGACTATTGGATAGCTATTCTAGCTGTGAGGCAGCAGTGCTAACCACCACACCACCACACCGCCTAACAACACAAATATTTTTTACAGTGTTGAACTGTGTCTGTTTAAATTTGGTAAATAAACATGATAAAACTCAGCCCTGCTGAATGCTGGTACATTAACATTTACAAATAACATTTGTCCATGGAACAATAAAAAACTATACGAGAGAGCGTTGTGAACAAAATCCAAACAAAAACACCAAATGTCTACTATTCCAAACAGCGAGAGGCCCGGGCCAAGCCGGAATTGAACCCAGACCTTCTAGATGGCATTCTACCTGTGAGGCAGCACTGCTAACCATCACACCACCATGCAGCTGCACATTAATCCAGTCTGTTAAAACTGGTATAAACTAGATTTTTAGCAGGTGCAAAACTTGATGATATTAAGATGTTTGAACTCCAACACATGATTACAATAAGATAGACCATCAAAAAGTACAGTCTACTCAGCATTAACAAGTAATGTTCACATTCTAGGCAACTTTAAGTAATATGAACTCAATATTTTTAAGTTGAATCAAAATCTGGGTTTACAGTGCAGCAACAGGGCCAAAGCAGGCTGGCAATCCAGTCTGTGTCTTCTGTAAGGAGGACCCCCAAAACAACACAACGCACAGGTGTTCATTCTGGTGAGATTCAGGAGAAGCTGGCCTGGAGTCATTCCACGTCAACTTGTACTTATTTGTGTCTTACACCTGCATAGAATCTAGCAGGAGGTCTGTCATTTGGCCAGCGACTAATGTGACCTCACAGAGGAACCAGATTGACAAATTCAAAAAACCTCAAGCCATGGCAACGATAATCATTACATCACATCGGAGCAGTTCAGAGAAGAGGAGATGAAACTTGTCAAAAAATGATGAAAGACGTCACACAAAGATCCAAAGTGAGACATCAATTGATAATATCAACCAGAAAGCAAAAATCAATAAAGATAGCATAAGCAGAGAGAAGGAGCGAAGTGGACTACCAAAGTTGAACTGTATCTCATGGAAGAAGATCAGCATCCTCCTGCAGGTTGAATGGCACTGTCAGGAAACGTGTACCATTTTTAGAAAAAAATGAGTTCATCTTTCATGACAGCAACACATCTCCAAAAAGCTGGGACAGGTCCATGCTTACCCTGCTTAACATCTCAACAGGGGTGGCTGTAGCTCAGGAGTTAGAGCAGGTTATCTACTAATCGGAAGGTTGCTGGTTTAATCCCTGGTTGCTCCAGTCTGCATGCTAAAGCATCCTTGGGCAAGATACTGAACCCCAAATTGCTCATTCATCAGAGTGTGATTGTGTGTGAATGTTAGACAGAAAGCACTTAGATGTATGAGACATGCTGTTTAAAGTGCTCTGAGTGCTCACGTAGAGCAAGAAAGTGCTATACAAGAGCCAGTCCATTTACCATTTCAACAGCCCTGGGTCTTCTTTGCAGCATTTTTCATTTTATGGTGACGGGCCAAATGTTTTCAGTTATTTATCACTAGGTATCTTGCTCACATATTTATTCTATCTTTATATAGTCTTTACAGTCTCTTTTTATATAGTTTACATAGTTTTTATATAGTTTACTTTATATTCTATTTATATTCTACTTATTTGTTAGTTAATGTGCAATATTGCTTTTGGTTTATATCTAAAATATTGAGGGGCCTGTGCTAAAGAATTTCATTGCTGGTAGTGATTTGCCATTGTTACCTGTACATGACGATAATAAACTAAACCATGCTGTTATTATAGATGTCATATGTAGTTTAGCATAGTCTTGCTGAAATATGCAAGGCCATCTCTGAAAAATATGTCATCTGGATGGCAGCATATGTTGCTGCAAAACCTTTCAGCATTGATGGTGCCTTTCCAGATGTGCAAGCCGTCAAATCCATAAGCACTAATGTACCCCCATACCATCAGAGATGCAAGCTTTTAAACTGAACACTGAAAACATGGATGCCAAGCCATACGGTACCTCTCCACTTTAGTCCAGCAGATGTGGCATCCATGTTTTCCAAAAAAGAATTTCAAATTTCAATTCGTCTCACAGCCGAGAAGCCCAGAGCCCCCTCACCCTAGCCACCTCCTCCAGCTTATCCGTGGGAGACCCTAAGGCGTTCCCAGGCCAGTCGAGAGATATAATCTCTCCAGCGTGTCCTGGGTCTGCCCCGGGACCTCCTCCTGGTAGGACTTGCCTGGAACACCTCACCCAAGAGGAGCTCAGGAGGCATCTTAACAGCAGCTCTGTCAGAATCAGAATCAATTAACCAGCTGAGGCAAGTAAGTCCAGGATACTGTAGCGCGTTCCAGCTGTCCTTGACTCAACAGTTCCTGATAAGATCCCACAGGTCACAAGAGACGGGATAGGCGGGGGAAGAGCATCTGTTTACGTAACTCCAGGAGATCATGAGAATTCCCAGCTGTCCCAAGGCCAGGTAGGGGGGGGGGGGGGGGGGGGCAAATTCCAGATAAGTATCATTGTTTTGGTACAGGCTGTTACTCATAACTTTGCTGACAGCCTTAACAGTCTTGCTGGGCACCCTCAATGGCGAAAACTCCAATAATCCGAATTTCATGGTTCCATTCTCGCCGCCACACAAGAACAGACATTTCTCCAAAAGTCTGAGTTCATACCGCTCTGCAAGAGATCCTTTTATCCGGGTTGTTCCACTCAGGCAGACGGTTCTCCTTTTCCCAGTCTCCTCGTGGAGAAAATGATTGATCCGTTGAGAGACCAGCTGACCAGATCCATAATCTTAATTTCCAGTTAGGAGCATGTGTAGAGAGAGGCTCTTAAAGCACAGCAAAGCAGCAAAGCAGGGTAAAACATAAGGGGTAGGGAAAGGAGGAGAAACGTGTGCACCTCAGTCGAGAACCGGAAAAGAGAAAAAGCCCCTCCGAGCCCCTCCTGAATGGCTGCACTCCTCACCCTATCTCTAAGACGGAGGCCAGCCACCCTTCGAAGGAAGGTCATTTCTGCCGCTTGTATCTGTGATCTCGTTCTTTCGGTCACTATCCTAAGCTCATTAACATAGGTGAGGGTAGGGATGTAGACTGACCGGTAAATCAACAGCAGCATCCACATCACTGAAGATGCATCCCCAATCCATCTGTCAGTCTCCCGCTCCCTTCTCCCGTCATTCGTGATCAAGACCCCGAGATACTTAAACTCCTCCACCTGGGGCAGCAACTCGTCTCTGAGCCAGAGTGGGTACTCCACCCTTTTCCAGCGGAGGACCATGGCCCCAGACTTAGAGGTGCAAATTCTCATGACAGCTGCTTCACACTCTGCTTCAAACCATTCCACTGCAAGCTGGAGCCCACCACCTGATGAAGCCAGCATGACTGGGTCATCAGCCAAAAGGTGAATTAAGATTCTGAGGCCACCAAGCCTTCCGCCACTTGGCTACGCCTAGAAATGCTGTCTACAAAAATTATGAACAGAATCGGTGACAAAGGGCAGCCCTGGTGAAGTCCAACACCCACAGGAAACGAGTCCAACTTATTGCCGGCAATACAGACCAAGCTGTCGCTGCAGTTGTACAGGCACTGAATGGTCCACAACAATGGGCCAGACACCCCATACTCCCACCCACGGGATACCCTGAGGGACATTGTAGAAAGTCCACAAAACACATGTAGACTGGATGGGAAAACTCCCATGCACACTTGAATATCCTCTGCACTGCACTGTTCCTCTTGAATCTGAGGTTCAAGTAACCACCCATCTATAGCCTCAGTTAAAGTCAGCAGCACTCCACCTGCACTATAAACCGTGTGTGTAGAGCTGTCCGAAAGTCTTTTGCCATGGCCTCATCAAACTCCTCCAATGCCTGAGTTTTTGCTTCAGCCACCACCTGAGCCGTGTTCCGCTTGGCTTGCTGGTGCCCGTCAGCTGCTTTTGGAGTCCCACAGGCCAACCAAGCTGGATGGAACTCCTTACTCAGCTTGACTGGCTAACCTCCAGTGACTACCATCTGGTTCGGGGATTACCACCTGACAGGCACCAACTACCTTGCAGCTGCAGCTCTGAGCAGCAGCCTCAACAATGGAGGTGCAGAACACGGTCCATTCGGACTCAATGTCCTCAGCCTCCCTCAGAATGCTGTCGCAGTTCTGCCGGAGGTGGGGGTTGAAGATCTCGTAGACTGGGGCCGCTGCCAGGCATTCCCAGCGCACCCTCACTATATATTTAGGTAAACCAGGTTTGTCCAGCATCCTCCCCCGACACCTAATCCAACTCATCAACAGGTGGTGATCAGTTGATAGCTCAGCTCTTCTCCTCACCAGAGTATCTAGAACATACAGTATGGCCACAGATATGATAACAAAATCGACCTAGAGTGTCCTGGTTACACGTGCACTTATGGACATCCTTATGTTCAAATATGGTGTTTGTTATGGACAAACTGTGGTTTTCACAGATCGCTCAACATCACGCACTAGCTCAGGGTCCTTCCCCTCCAGAGAGGTGACATCCCAATAGCCAGTCTCCATAGCCGGTGATTGGTCTGCCAGGGTCTCCGTCCTTGGGTGTTGCCCCTGTATGTGTGTCAAGTTAGTTTCCATAGCCAGTGATTGGTCCGCCAGGGCCGCCAACCAACACCCATGTGTGTGTGTGTGTGTGTGTGTGTGTGTGTGTGTGTGTGTGTGTGTGTGTGTGTGTGTGTGTGTGTGTGTGTCGGGTTGGTTCATCTTATTTCTGAAAAACTTTGCCTCTCTAATGCTACTTTCCCACCGCCGAGGAGTCGGTGCTCGTGCCGGTGCTGGTTTCAATGAACCGGCGAAACGCTTAAGAATGGGCCCGCGTTCCCACCGTGTTTCTGAGAACTGCTCCTTTACGTATGAGTGTGGGCGGGTCCTCGTCTGGACACAGATGCCGAAGCGCACAAACGTGGGAGAACACGCTCTCCTTTCTTGTGCTGCAAACACATTTTAGGGTCCAAACCAAACTACTGCAGAATTTGTGTGCAGCACAGAGGGAAACACAGGCGACAGAGAAAGACCACAAGTACGCACTTTGTGTCCTTTTCTCTGTGATATAAGAACTGATACAAAGCAGCAAGTTCAGCCTTAGAGCCCAACCTAATTCACAGCTGTGAAAATCGCTTCGCTTTTCTCATGTAATACACATTTAATATGGTAGAAAACATGATGCTGAGACGACAGAGTCACGCCCTTCTGCCGCTTTCGTCACGCTTTCTTGGTTCGAGACCAGCTAGCTTGCGGGGCCAGAGTTGAACCCGTTTTTCGGCCGAGCACCGAGTGCTTCCGCACTGGAAAACCCGCCTAACGGTTCAAATAAAGGCACCGGCTCCGGAACCCTGTTGGTGGGAAAGAGGCTTAAGACACTTTTTTTTTTAATATCCAGTCATGTGACTGACTACTTACTTTTTGCCTATTAACGTAATTAGTTGCAAAATGTTCCTCCAGTTTTTTCTATTTAGTGCCACTTACTCTTCCAACTTTTTGAGCCGTTTTTGCGATCAAATTCAAAATTAGTATTTTTCTTAAAATGTTACATTTTCTCAGTTTAACCATTGAATGTACTTTCTATGTTCCATTGTCAATAAAACATTGTTGTTGTGTATGTTTTACACAGCATCCCAAATTTTTTGGAATTGGGTTTGTATATGATGTTATTGACATATTATCAATATATTGTGGGCAGACTTTTCACTATCTGGCTTATCCCACAAATATGTTTAAAAGCGTGTGTGGATGTGTCTGTTAGAGCAGTTGCTCTAACAGACACATCAGAATATTATTTATTCACTTGCTTTATTATTTATTTATTTTTATTTTCTACTTTTACTTTCTTAATATACTAGTTCTTAAATTTTATTTTAACTTAGTTGCTTATTTCAATTGTTTCAACTGTTTGTAAAGCAGTCGCAAGTAAGAATTTCATTGCTCAGCATAACCACAGTGTTTTGCGGTGTACATGACAATAAACTTCTTGTATCTTGAATCTTGAATCTTGAATGTAGTGGCTATTCTGATACAACTGTCCTCGCCCACACAGGTGTGTGATTCAGCTTGCGTATTCCAGTATTAGTTTGTAACAATGATATATGCATGTGTCACTCGGGACTCAGTAACCTTTACAGTTGCATCCTCACACTAGCCCCTCCCATCCTCACACAAACACAGACATTTCCTGTTCTGGCATCATCTGCTATACCACACAGACACACAAGACCTGCTATTCACAGGGCATGCAAGGCCCAGCTCAAGGCTATGAAGGCTATAAAAGCTGCTGAAAACTTGAAATTACCACTAAACCAAACACAGCCTGTCAGCATTTTTTTCAGAAACCATACACACGCACACAGAGCCTATACAGCCCACCTTTGTTTAAACACGCTCCATTTTTTTTCGATACAGTAAAGCTAATACATTTTATGCTTCTCATATGCCTTTGTTTACAACCTGCACCTCCCTTCAGTCTTTTTGTCCCAATGCAATAGGACTTTGATATTATGAGCACTGCAATAATATATTGAATTTTCTTGTTAATGTTAACATTGTTGGTCCATAGGAGCCCCGTCTCATTTATGTCTTTTGCCTCCTCCTTTCAAGGCATGGTACAGAACATCCAGTATAAGTCTTCCACTCATTTCTATACAAAACTTCAAAGAACACAATAACTACATTCTTGGGTCATTATATATATATAATCAACAAAAAATTGACCACCTGATCCCTTCAGAATCATCTAACTGTTATGCACATTAATGTTAGATAATGTAAATTAAGCCATTCTAAATTCTGTGTTCATAGTATGAATATTTTCTAAGTCTCAAATTATCATTGGATTGAAATTTTGTGCTTCTAAGTCGTGTTTTTTTCCCCCAGCGGTTTTGAGCATTCTGAGTATAAGCCAACAGAAGAGGCCACTGTACAAAACACATGTATCACAGCAGGTGGCTGTTCCCCTCTAAAATTTAGTAAAGTGGGTAAAAGGGACAGAACATCTTCTGCCAAAAGAAAATTGTCACAAGCTGAAGAAACAATGAAGCAACAAATTGCAAAGACAGCATCCATTGAGCCTGAGATGCTCTGTAAGCTTTCTGAATGCTAAAATTGCAGGAATTACATACCTGC
Source organism: Archocentrus centrarchus (assembly GCF_007364275.1). NCBI lineage: Eukaryota > Metazoa > Chordata > Actinopteri > Cichliformes > Cichlidae > Archocentrus > Archocentrus centrarchus. Next base: position 37,505,574 of record NC_044359.1, on the reverse strand, counting down.
CGGGCTTGTTGATGTACTTGTGCAGTCGAGCTTTGACTTCATCGTAAGTAAGAAAGGCCATATAGCCGGGGTGTGTCACCGCCAGGAAATTCCAGTTCCTCAAAATTGTCCCCCATGGCTGAAAAAGACCACCGCATGTTATTATAGTTTCACAGTTTTTGTAACTGTTCACATTTTATCTTGTAAACATAAAGTAAACTTGAGTCTGTTCTTCTGACACAAATAAGAGCTAAAAATGTATGCTTATTTGATAAAGTGAATAAGAGGGAATACAGAAGCTGGTGTTTCTGATATTTAGCCAGTTTCAGAACCTAGAGTCTGAGAAGCAGCGTGTCCACTGCAGTTGTGTTTGATTGTGTTTACAATTGGTTTGAGGTTTTCTGTAGTACAAAGTTACACATCCGTGGGAGAGAAGAGACTAACATTATTGTTCAAAGCTGGGACCTGTTTACAGCATGAAGGTCACAACATGCAACTCAATACTGCCTGTTAGCTGGAGCTCATAAGGGACAATGATCTGCTGCCCTCACTGTGTAGCTGGTTTGGCAAATGGAAAACAAAACAAAAAAAAAATGGTTACTGGAATTACAGGTCTTTGGGCTAAAATAACAGTGTAGCAAGCTCTAACTACTCCATGAATGTATTGATTTAACCTGCAGAGTATCCAAAAAAGGGTAAGATGGCCAGAAAGAAAAAATAAAAACATGATCTAGTGAGTGTGATACAGATCATGTATAACACAATCCTCTCACAATGTTCCCTCCGTGAATCACCATCTTGCCTTGCACGGAGGGTGGGGCAGTGCCTTTGGATTGGCAGACTGGGGTGATGTTTCCCCTTTTTAAGAAGGAGGACTAGAGGGTGCATTGCAACTACAGGGGGATCACACTCCTGGTCCTGTTTGTGGGAGTTTTCTCCCAACCAGTCTGCATATGTTTTGTATACTTGTAGAATGTATTCAACTGCATCACCTGGGGTATCATCTTGGGTTTGCTCTGGTAGTATGGGGTATCCAGCTCATTGCCATGGGCCATTTGGTCCCTGCACAACTGCAGAGAGAGCGTTTGGTCCATACTGCTACTAATAAGCTGCACTCGTTCCCAAGGGGTGTTGGACTCTGTTAGTTTTTATAGACAGAATTTCTAGGCATAGACAGGTGGTGGACAGTCTCTGCTTTGGTGGCCTTGGGTCTTTGTGGATGATGTGGTTCAGTTGGCTTTATCAGGGGGTGACCTGAGGCCCTTTGCAGCTGAGTATGAAATGGCAGGAATGACCTTGAAATCTCAGGTCACGGTTCTCAGCCAGAAAGGGTGGAGTGCCCACTCTGAGTTCAGAAGCCTTCTGCCACATGGCAATGCCAAGAAATTCTGTCTATAAAAATTATGAACAGAATTGTGACAAAGGGCAACCCCGACAAAGTCCAACGCCTACAGGGACTGAGGCCGACTTATTGCCAACAATACAGACCAAGCTCTCGCTGTGTTTGTACAGGGACTGAATGGCCCGCAGCAACGAGCCAGACACCCCATTCTCCTGCACGACCCCCAACACAATACCCTGAAGGACGCAGTCAAATGCCTTCTCCAAGTCCACAACACACATGTAGACTGGATGGGCAAACTCCCACGTACACTCAAATACCCTTGAGAGGATGAAGAGCTGGTCCAGCGTTCCACGACCAGGACGAAAACCACATTGTCCCTCTTGAATCTAAGGATCGACTAACGGACGGACCGTCATTTCCAGCACCCTGGCATAGACCTTACTAGGGAGGCTGAAGAGTGTGATCCCCTGATAGTTGTAGCACACCCTCCAGTCTCCCTTCTTAAAGATGGGGACCACCAACCCAGTCTGCCAATCCAGCGGCACGCCCCAGATCTCCACATGATGTTACAGAGGCATGTCAGATCCAGCAGGCCGTTCCTCCCAATCATGCCCCTCCAGGTCTCACTGTCATTGCCCACGTGAGTGTCAAAGTCTCCCAATAGAACAATCAAGTCACCGGATGGAGCACCCTCGAGCACCCCGCCCAGCGACTCCAAGAAGGATGTGTACTCTGAACTGTCATTTGGCGCATAAGAGCAAACAACAGTCAGGACCCATTCCCTAAGGTGCAGGGAAGCAACCCTCTCATAAACTGGTGAAAACTCCTACATACAGGCAGCAAGCCGAGGTGATACAAGAATACCCACCCCAACTTGCTGCCTCTCACCGAGGGCAACTCCAGACTGGAACAGAGTTCAGCCCCTCTCCAGGAGACTGGTTCTAGAGGTGAACCTGACTATATCTAGTCGGTACCTCTCAAACTCACATACTAGCTCAGGCTCCTTCCCCACCAGAGAGGTGACATTCCAGGTCTCAATAGCCTGTCTTGACAGCCAGGGATTGGTCCACCTGGGCCTCCGCCCTTGGCCACTGCTCGACACACACTGAACCCCACAACACCTCCCGCAGATGGTGGGCCAACATGAAGGCGGGCCCATGTCTCCTCTTTGGGCTGCGCCTGGCCGGGGATCATGAGCGAATGCCTGGCCACCAGATGCTCTCCCTCAAGCTCCCCTCTGAGGCCTGGCTCCAGGGTGGGGCCCCACTAACCCTATCCTGGTCTGGTTAAACAGTTTCTTTGGTGACTCTTCCATAGGGGTTGTTGGAACTACTGCCCTTGCAACTCAAAATGGTATAAACAGCAGAAATGGATGGCTTGACTCCCACTGTGTCTTCTACTCAGATTACAAATTAATGTTACATTACTACAAAGGCAGTTGGCAGTTGTTGTACATGTTGTACATGACTACAACAGCATTTGGACCATTTGTCCTAAGTTAATAACAGCATATTATTTTAATGATTTACCACCAAGTTTAAGCAAGTTTTTCTCTGTTTGCTCAACGAGATATTTTAACCTTCACGTAGGCACTATGATCCCTCCCCTGCCTTCCATCAGGTGTCCAGCCAGTGAATCAAGCTGATCACTGGGATCTGCCTAGAGAAACATGCGGTTTACAACAGCCCAAAGGTGACTTCCCTTGAAACAGTCGATAGCAACTCCTACTGACTACTGTATTTGTTTTACAAGACTATTTTGCCTTATCTAGCACACTGCCAACAATGAGTTTATGAACAGCTGGTGATGAACCAGATGTTGGGTTTTTTTTTTATCCTTTAGCATAAAAAACATAGCTATTGTAACATTTACTGGTGACAAAATCATTCTTCAGGTGTGTAGTGTCCTTTTTCATGTTCTGAGAACAAAGATTCAGACAAAGTAAAATATTGCTTCACTGCCCCACACACCGTCTTGAAGCCACATGGGGTAGTCATCTGTCAACAGGATGGCATAAAAGCACACAAACAGACCTCAGACAGATACAAAAATAGACCAAAAATATAAAAAGTCTCCTGCATGTTGACTTGTATCAAAACCATAAATAGGTTTATAATAACATTTGGTATTCCATGTGCTGCCTTGTCACACTGCTTAATATGTCACTTTAAATTACTTTATGTTTGAAAAAAAAACTTAACCATGTTGTGACTGGACAACATCTCCCTTGTAGTTTCCACTTCAAGCACAAAAATGCATGGCCCCACAGCCTATAACAGCCGAATGGCCCAATAAAAAAAATTGGCCCGAATGGTTCCTGCATCAGTACCACTGTGTCAGATTTGGACCTGTCTACATTGGTAAAATTTCACTCTAACATTTTAATCTACCATCTTTTGTATAAAAGTTCCTAATTTTGGTATGCCATGTGAATCAATTTCTGTTAGAAGTGTTGGTACGTGTCTCTGTGACATTATGAGTGGTTTCTACTGGTGGCCTCCAAGCCTTTCTCTGGAGCCCGTATATATAGGCAATCTCAACGTCCTTCTCTGGAAGCTGTGCTATATTTATTTGTATCTGCAGCAACATGGAAGTCAGAAAGCTTAGCTCTATGTAGAATGAAATATCTGAATAAAAATGAACAAAATATTAGTCTGAAGTATAAAAATGCTCCCAGTGAAAGAACAGAAAGCCACAGTAAATGATTTTACAACTTATACCTGTGTCTACAAAGTATTAATTCTGCATTTTGGACACATAAACCTTGGGACCCTAAAAACATTTTTTACTTTACATCCTAGAATAAAAATTCGTTCCAGAATGTACTGGCAGTACATCTCAGTGGCAGTACTGATGTTTTCCATCACTTACATTGGGATAGCCAGGCTATCTTTGAAAGCTGAGCTTTGCCAATGTTATCATACATATACTGCTCAAAAAAATAAAGGGAACACTTAAACACAATATAACTCCAAGTAAATCAAACTTCTGTGAAATCAAACTGTCCACTGAGGAAGCAACACTGATTGACAATCAGTTTCACATGCTGTTGTGCAAATGGAATAGACAACAGGTGGAAATTATTGGCAATTAGCAAGACACACTCAATAAAGGAGTGGTTCTGCAGGTGGGGACCACAGACCACTTCTCAGTACCTATGCTTTCTGGCTGATGTTTTGGTCACTTTTGAATGTTGGTGGTGCTTTCACACTCGTGGTAGCATGAGATGGACTCCACAACCCACACAAGTGGCTCAGGTAGTGCAGCTCATCCAGGATGGCACATCAATGCGAGCTGTGGCAAGAAGGTTTGCTGTGTCTGTCAGCGTAGTGTCCAGAGGCTGGAGGCGCTACCAGGAGACAGGCCAGTACACCAGGAGACGTGGAGGAGGCCGTAGGAGGGCAACAACCCAGCAGCAGGACCACTACCTCTGCCTTTGTGCAAGGAGGAACAGGAGGAGCACTGCCAGAGCCCTGCAAAATGACCTCCAGCAGGCCACAAATGTGCATGTGTCTGCACAAACAGTTAGAAACTGACTCCATGAGGATGGTATGAGGGCCCGACTTCCACAGATGGGGGTTGTGCTCACATCCCAACACCATGCAGGATGCTTGGCATTTGCCAGAGAACACCAGGATTGGCAAATTCGCCACTGGCGCCCTGTGCTCTTCACAGATGAGAGCAGGTTCACACTGAGCACAGACTTAACAGAGTCTGAGGACACAGTGGAGAGCGATCTGCTGCCTGCAACATCCTTCAGCATGACCGGTTTGGCAGTGGGTCAGTAATGGTGTGGGGTGGCATTTCTTTGGAGGGCCGCACAGCCCTCCATGTGCTCACCAGAGGTAGCATGTTTGCCATTAGGTACCGAGATGAGATCCTCAGACCCTTTGTGAGACCATATGCTGGTGCGGTTGGCCCTGGGTTCCTCCTAATGCAGGACAATGCTAGACCTCATGTGGCTGGAGTGTGTCAGCAGTTCCTGCAAGATGAAGGCATTGAAGCAATGGACTGACCCGCCCGTTCCCCAGACCTGAATCCGATTGAGCACATCTGGGACATCATGTCTCGCTCCATCCACCAACGTCACGTTGCACCACAGACTGTCCAGGAGTTGGCGGATGCTTTAGTCCAGGTCTGGGAGGAGATCCCTCAGGAGACCATCCACCACATTATCAGGAGCATGCCCAGGAGTTGTAGGGAGGTCATACAGTCACATGGAGGCCACACACAATACTGAGCCTCATTACTGTAAATGCTGCAAAGCATTCATTACTGTGAATGCTGCAGTATTGTTCTTGTACTCCAAAAACCTTCGGTCGCTAAAAACTCAAGCAGCGTTTGGGCTACAGACACCGTTCTGGTATCAAAACGTTCAGCCTTTTCTGGAGATTTGTGCTATTACTTTTCTTTTTTGCAACCTTTATACTTTTTAAGATATTGAACTTTTTATAATCTTCCTTTTTGCCATTCAAAATGAATGGGGAAGTTTCAATTTCTTTTCAAATCCTTTCAGGCTTTAAAAGCTAATAACTTCAGCATACTTTCAGCTAGAAAAACCATTTAAGCTTTAAAATGAAGCCAAGCCTTTCAGCTATTCGGCTATTACTTGGTGTTTCAAAGTCTTTTACGGTTTAAGCACAGTGAGCGTTTAAGTTTAAGGTGTTTTTTCAGCTGTTTCAGAGTTTATAATGGTTGTGTATTGCATTTGCTAGAGTGGGAGCCTGAGTGGGAAGCTTCAAAACTTTCAGGTGGAAAATTTATTTTTAAACTGCCACTCTGCGCTACAGCCATCATTTTATGCTCAAAATGTAGAGCTGCTTCTCTACTTTCAAACAATGGGTCTCTAAACCCTGTCAAATGTACACTTTTTAAACTGTAAGCGTTCAAACAGAGGGAGTACCTTCCAACTCCTTCATTAACCTCCATAGTAATTTCATAGAGGTGATTTTCTCCAAAGCAGAAATGAGCACCTTTTTTAAACTGCTCCTACGGCCACACCTTTAAGCCCAGGAAAATAAACATTACACCACTGTTTAGAGCAGGTCCTTGTGACGCTCACAGTCCAAAAAGGATTTTGATAGGAGCTACGGTTTTTGACTTAGAAGCAGTTATTTGACAGGTGCGCCGAGCCAAATTTGACAGAGTGCATGCATCTCAGTAGGTAAGCAGTGCACCTGGCAGGTGTTTTCAATTGGTGCATTTACAAGCATTCAGCTTGGCAGAGCTCTCCAATATGTATGCATGCAAACCTCACTGCTTGTGTGACACTACTGTTGGCTCAGTGGTAGAAAAGGAGACCATCAATGCACAAGAAGCAGACAGAGCAGGTTCAAGTCCCACTTTACTCTAAACTTTAAAAACTTTCCATTGAGCATTGATTCACCATCTTAAACTCTTTCAGCCAGATTTAAGCTCTTTGGAGCATTTCCTGGCATTTCAGCTAGAGACACCATTTAGGCTTTAAAATAAAGCCAAGCCTTTCAGCTGTTCAGCTATTCAGCTGTTCAGCAGTTCAGCTGTCCAGCTGTCCAGCAGTCCAGCTGTGCTTTGAAATAGAATAACTTCAGCATACATTCAGCTAGAGACACCATTTAAGCTTTAAAATAAAGCCAAGCCTTTCAGCTATCCAGCTATCCAGCAGTCCAGCTGTTCAGCTATTCAGCAATTCAGCAGTTCAGCAGTTCAGCTGTTCAGCTATTCAGCAATTCAGCAGTTCAGCTGTTGAAGCTCATTCAGCAAATAAAGTTTCAGCTCTTTGAAGCAATCTTTCAGCTTGCAGCATTCACAGTGCATTTTCTTCAGGAAATGCTTTTTCTAGTTTTGACTTGTTTTAAGGACATTACATCAAAGTTGGATCAGCCTGTAGTGTGTTTTTCCACTTTAATTTTGTGTGTGACTCCAAATCCAGGCCTCCATTGGTTAATAAATTTGATTTCCATTTATGATTTTTGTGTGATTTTGTTGTCAGCACATTCAACTTTGTACAGAACAAAGTATTCAATGAGAATATTTCATTCATTCAGGTCTAGGATGTGTTATTTGAGCGTTTCCTTTATTTTTTTGAGCAGTGTATATATGGTAAATGGACTGGTTCTTTTATAGTGCTTTTCTACTCTGAGCACTCAGTCATACAGGCACTTCTTTCTACAAGTGCTTTCTATCTAACATTCACATTCATATATGATCTGAATCAAGCCACTGCGTAAGTTTGAGTTGTTTGTAATCAGCCTCAGAAAAGTGACATGCATGAATATTTTGTTCACTCATCCCTCACACAGATCATCGTCTCCTAGTACATATGACTTGAAGGCCTCTGCATAGTACTGAGCTGATGGAGCAACTGACATTTACTGAGTGAGCAGACCAATACAAATAGGCTGCTACTAGGTTGTGAACCTCAGTAACATGACACTGATTATATTTAGGTTGCTGTTTAACACTGTGACTTCACAGTGCACGGCTTGATTGACTGACTACTATGTGAATCTTATGAGGAGAAACAACAGTCTCTGATCATTTTGGTCCTGTGACAATTCAATAAAGTTATTTTCATTTCCCCAAAAGATGGTGGTGGACAGAAGGACAGAACATAAATTAGTGTCGTTTTTAATGCTTTTTTAATGGCATTCATTCAAGTTATGATTTAGGCTGCATTTCTCTTATAGACATGCACTATGAATTTTATTTGGAGGTAAATAGCTCAGCTAACTGTCAGCATGCAGCATTTGACTACCCAATCAGTTGCAGAATTGGCAAATTTCTTTTTTTTTTTTTTTAAATATACTCTTTTTTTCTCCCTGTTTCACAGAAAACAGACTGAAACCTGTCTCCAAAATAGACGGTTCCTCCAGAGACAGAACAAGCTCAGAAAGGCAGTATTTGGAGCAGTTCAGACTCCTTGCAAAATGGAGAAATTGGCATGAATGACAGTACTGATTGTACTGAAATCTGCCAGACAATAAGTACTTTCTAATAAATGCATGAAAATTATTATTAACAGTGCACAAGCTGCTCAATGGAGAGATCTTTGAGCAAAATACTGTATCCCTCATCACATCTACATCACCTTTATGGAGAAATTGTTTATGTATTATTTATTTATTATGCTTTTTTTTCAGTTCAAGTCTTACATACTATGGCTTATTAAAACTCTGTCCTTCAAACTAATTTGTTATTGGAAAATCCTATCTGAATATAATCCATATTCTCCTATATTTATGTATCAACACCGACATTTACGAGTGTCCCTGTCTTTTGCCCTGTGACAGCTGGGACAGGCTCCAGCCCGCCCACAAGCCTGAAGTGGACAAGCAGTTAAGGAAAAGGATGGTTGGATGGACACACACAATGACAACAGTGCATTTTTCCAAGTGTCCAAATGATTCTCTGTATCTCTCCGTTTTACAGTAGAGAGAGGAGTCTGTTATAAAGTGGGTGATCTGAGTAGTTCAGGATGGCGTCTATCATCTTTAGTGTGCATTTTTCCACCACCTCTCCCAGTGTGTCCAGTCTGGCTCCAGGTACAGAGCCAGCTTTCCTCACTAGTTTCCCAGTCTCCTTGGATGCTTGTTTCTGATGCTGCCCCCCCAGCAGACTGCAGCACCTCTGTGTCCACCCCACAAACACAGGGTGGAGAGGGGACTTTAATCTATGAAAAACTACTATCATTTCCTTTTTATTGCACATGTTCAGTATGAGGTGGTTTTTGTGACTCCAGTCGAAGACTGAAAACAAGATCCTTATATTCAGATCCGAGCCCATTCCTGATACACACCACAATGGCAGCGTCATCCGAGAATTTCTATTTCTTGTGAATAATAACAACAATAATAGCATGAAGCAAAAGTTTATGAGTCAAATAATCACAATCATATATCTGAAACTTGATTTTATTTTGACCAACCTGAAAGAGACGTGTGAAAATGTCAAACTCAAACACAGAAATGTAGTCATTGCAGGTGAGGTCAATGGTGGATTTGAGGGCCATAGCCTCCAGACCCGAGCTGATGGGATGCACCTCGTGAAGGCACTGGCGGAAGACTTTCCACGGCACTATTGTCCTGCAAAAGAACCAAATCAATAACACCACATACAGGTACAGGAGATACATACGGTGAGCAATGCATCTTTAATGATATAAATGTGCAGTTGACTAAAACAGTGATTCTGTGCACACACACAAAAACCATGAGAATAGCCTTAAGTCTTCTGAGTATAAGACTGAACTTCCATTCTACTCATACAGTAGTTATGCCTTCAGAATAGATAAACCAATAAAAAATAAAAATATTTTCTCCAAGGTTAAAGAGTATATTAAAATGAGGGTGAAGTCTGGCGGTCAAAGCTGAAGAGAAGTTAATTATCTGAACCATGACTGCAGTTATGTGCCCTTTCGTTTGTTAAGGCCCTGGTGAACAAAAAACTTTGTAGCTGATATCACTTCTCAGAAATGCAAAATACCAAATGTTTGTGATGACTGATCAGCAGCCACGGGAGCCTTTAGATGCTGCTGATGCAGTCAGATCAACAAGAGTTACTCTCACACAACCATATCTGATTTCCTCTGATAGTTACAAGTTTCCATTTCAGTGAGAGCATAAAATTAAAAAGCACTGTTCCTAAGAAGCTAAATGCATTAATTAAATAAATTAGAAAAAGGAACATGCAGAGGCAGTAGTTATCATTGTACCATTAAACATGAAGCGTTCTGGAACAAGCAACAAGCCACGATGGCTTTTACCCAGCAACTGCTAAACTTTGAACCATGACACAGCCTGCTGTTTTCATTTCACCACTCAAGAAGTTCAACAAAAGCAGAGATAACATAAACACCACAGCAAATACTTCCCCTGAAAACTGTAACATCACAAGTGAGGAAGAAAGATGCATGTAACTGACTTCATTTTATCGACCTCTCAGGCAGACTGTTTACTGCACTGGAAACGTGATGAATGCAACTCTACAGCAAAAAGTGAAACATCTGTTTACACAAAAGGTAAAACCTTGAAACAGCACATTCCCTGATGAAATGCAGAGTGGCCATTATGAGGAGGTTCATGAGAAATGTCTCTCAGTGAACACGTGGTCCTTGTTACTTCCAACCTGTTACACAGAGTTTTTAATTTTACCTCTAAACCAAGAGTGCATCATTGTTCTCCTGCAATTTAAACTACAGCTGAACATACGAACATCCAAAACTTAAACCTAGCCATATTACGCTCCAAAGCTAAGTCATGCAAGTTAGTATGATCATTTTCTTTCACTAGCATTATTAATATCTATATTATCTATCCGGGGGTAGTAGCAGTATGAAGCAGTATGGCAAGCATGCATGTCACACACCTAACCATGCAGTAACCAACAACCAACCTCCATCCATCCATCCATCCATTTTCTTCCGCTTATCCGGGGCCGGGTCGCGGGGGCAGAAGCCTAAGCAGAGAAGCCCAGGCTTCCCTCTCCCCAGCCACCTCCTCCAGCTCATCCGGAGGGACCCCAAGGCGTTCCCAGGCCAGCCGAGATACATAATCTCTCCAGCGTGTCCTGGGTCTACCACGGGGCCTCTTCCCGGTGGGACATGCCCGGAACACCTCACCCAGGAGGCGGCCAGGAGGCATCCTAATCAGATGCCCGAGCCACCTCAACTGGCTCCTTTCGATGTGGAGGAGCAGCGGCTCTACTCTGAGCCCCTCCCGGATGGCCGCACTCCTCACCTTATCTCTAAGGGAGAGGCCAGCCACCCTTCGAAGGAAACTCATTTCTGCCGCTAGTATTCGCGAACTTATTCTTTCGGTCACTACCCAAAGCTCGTGACCATAGGTGAGGGTAGGAACATAGATCGACCGGTAAATCGAGAGCTTCGCTTTTACGCTAAGCTCCCTCTTCACCACGACGGACCGGTGCAGAGTCTGCATCACTGCAGAAGCAGCCCCGATCCGCCTGTCGATCTCCCGCTCCCTTCTCCCATCACTCGTGAACAAGACCCCGAGATACTTAAACTCCTCCACTTGAGGCAAGAACTCGTTCCTGAGCCGGAGATGGCACTCCACCCTTTTCCGGCTGAGGACCATGGCCTCAGACTTAGAGGTGCTGATTCTCATGCCAGCCGCTTCACACTCGGCTGCGAACCGTTCCACTGCGAGCTGGAGGCCCCCCCGTGATGAAGCCAACAGAACCGCATCATCTGCAAAAAGCAGAGATGTGACTCTGAGGCCACCAAGGAAGAAGCCTTCCGCCACCTGGCTACGCCTAGAAATTCTGTCCATAAAAATTATGAACAGAATCGGTGACAAAGGGCAGCCCTGACGGAGTCCAACACCCACAGGAAACAAATCCGACTTATTACCGGCTATACGGACCAAGCTCTCACTGTGGTTGTACAAGGACTGAAGGGCCCGCAACAATGGGCCAGACACCCCATACTCCCGCAGAACCTCCCAAAGAACACCCCGAGGAACACGGTCGAATGCCTTCTCCAAGTCCACAAAGCACATGTAGACTGGTTGGGCAAACTCCCACGCACACTCGAATATCCTTGAGAGGATAAAGAGCTGGTCCAGCGTTCCACGACCAGGACGAAACCCGCATTGTTCCTCCTGAATCCGAGGTTCGACTAACGGACGCACCCTCCTTTCCAGCACCCTGGCATAGACCTTACCGGGGAGGCTGAGTAGTGTGATCCCCCGAAAGTTGGAGCACATTTGATAGGTTGGTTGTTGGAGCACCCAAAAGTTGTGCTCCAACTTTCGGGTGCTCCAACAACCAACCTATCAAATAAAGCTGACAGAGGGAAGCTCTTCAGCTGCCTTACCTATATTTATATTTATTTACCTATATTTATATTTATTTACCTATATTTATTTATTTACCTATATTTAAATTTATTTACCTATATTTATATTTATTTACCTATATTTATTTATTTACCTATATTTATTTATTTATTTACCAATATTTATATTTATTTACCTATATTTATTTATTTACCTATATTTATATTTATTTACCTATATTTATTTACCTATATTTATTTACCTATATTTATTTATTTACCTATATTTATATTTATTTACCTATATTTATTTATTTACCTATATTTATGATTACAATTTTCAGGCTTGTCTTTGAGGTGAGTTTAGAGATATAATGTATGTCAGCATTACTCACAGACTGGAGCCATCAGCACAGCATGGCATTGGTAAGCATTTTATTAATGTCTAACATACAGTGTAATCAGTAAACTATTGCATGATCATATGCATCATATGATGTATAATGTAGTTATGTGACTGACTTCCTGGTGCTCTCATGGCGCAGCCCAACCACCAGCACAGACCACAGAAATTGAATTCTTTAAATTTTTAGTTTAAAAATGTAATTATATAGCAAAGACGATTCTCAATTTTAAAAAGACTTAAAAAATTATAATACCAGTTTCAGATCTGCAAAGTGTTACACTAACAACACTGGATTAAACAAAATTATTACCAACTCCATGTAATTAGATCAGTTTGACCATTAAAATGTTTAATTATTAAATTATGACTTTTTGTCTAAAGAGTGAGTCAGCCTGGTTATTTCCCAGGTTGCACTATATTTGAGGCCAAATTACCAATAAAAGCCTCTTATTTTTTTAGTATAAAATAAGTAAATGGACTAGTACTTACATGGTGCCTTTCTACTCAGTTGAGCACTCAAAGCTCTTTCTATTACAAGTCTCATTCTCATTCTCTAGCATTAACTCACACTCACACTCCAATTGGGACCAACTCAGGGTTCAGTATCTTGTCCTAGGATACTTCAGCAACTGGAGGAGTCAGGGACTGATCTACTGACTTTCTGATCCACTGATTGGTAGACAACTCATGTGGGTATACCATTTTCTCATTTTAACAAAGCAAACCCAAATGAAGACAGCTTTGTACTTCACAGACTTCCATCACCTTCTTATACGACACATTTGAGTAATACTGGCCATACTGATGTTTTTAGGTTTATGTAACAGTGACAGAAGCTCTCATACTTGTTAAAAAAATTTGCACATAAAAATATATAATTTAAAAAAGAAAAGGAAACAAAGATTATTTGATAACCTCCTGAACACAGATTTTATTATGTGATACAATACAATTACTGAAGCTGACTATGTTGAATTAAAATAACTGCTTGAATGATTTAGTATGACCTTGACTGGGTGGTAATCGATGAGGAGCAATTACTTCACCGAGCTCCTCTGGCAGAGAATTATGAGGTTTTTCAGTAACAAAATAATTCAGGACATTGTAACAAATCCAGCTTATTTCATTGTTGCACTGACCAGTTGGTTCACCAAAAGTTGAGGATGAAATAACCTCAACCACAAAGTCACCTCTTTTGATGGCACCGATCGAACTGAAATACAGTTTTTAGATCTGTGACAACAGATTCACAACATAAAGATGGAGTGAATGGAAGAGGTTGTATAGGTCTGTATTCACACACATACTGGACAGAAGTCATGACCTGAGATAGAGATAAACACTGATCAAAGACAGCAGCTGCTCTTAATTTGTGTGCGTGTGTGTGTGTGTGCTTGGACAACCTGGCCAAGTAAAATCAAGAAACATTCACACACACTTGGCATCACAAAGATCTTGACAACTTCTCCTTACCACAGAATGAAGTCTTGATCTATCAAATAACAACTCTGAGGTGTAACTTACTTTTCACCAAAAAATCTCCTCCAGAAGTCAGCAGCATCGGCTTTGGTGATTCTGAAAGTGTCTCCCTGGAACTGTCCTCCGGGGAAGATGACTTTGATTTCTGCCAGCATGTGACTGAAGATCAGAGACAGCTTTGTCAGGTTCCTCCTGCATAAGCCAGAAAAGAGGGAATAGCAGGTGCACAATTATAGCCTCGAATGTTTGACAGATACCACATGCAAACGATTTGATCTGTACATAGATGGTAAATGGACTGGTTCTTAGACAGCACTTGCACACTTTTCTACTCTACTTGAGCACTCAAAGCATTTCATACAGTATGCCTCATTCACTCATTCGCACCCATTTATGTAAACACTCTTTTCTATGTCTAAGTGCTTTCAGTCTATTTTTCACAAACATTCACCCTCCAGTGAACACATCAGAGAGCAACTTGGGGTTCAGTATCTCACCCAGGAACACTTTGGCTTGCAGACTGGAGCAGCCAGGGATTGAACTACCAACCTTCCAATTAGGAGCTGACCTGCTCTACCTTCTAAGCTATAGCCACCCCCGAACCATGTATGAATGTTGCTGACTTCTGGTTTATCAGTACTAGCATGTTACATCAGACCTTTCAGATGCCCTCTTAGATCAAGATATGCTGTATAGGCATACGATGTGAGAACACATTTTCTCCTTCATAATGATGTGATAAATGGAGAGCCAATGTCAAGTTTTGTTTGAACAGTCATTTCTACAGCTTCAAGTCCAAATTAAATAAACCACAGTCTTTCTTTATCCATAAGAGAAGCGGATTTGTTTTTACCCCAACCCATGGATGGGGGAACGTGGAACTGTTTTTGGTATTTTTACCTGTTTGTTAAAAATATTACATCAAAACTACCAGTTTGATTAAGACCAAATGTGCACAAAAGATGGTCAGTGGCTCAATGATCACCTGATTAAATTTTTTGCCATAATTGGGTCGAGGTCAGTGGTCAAGTTTTTCTGAAAAGCTTGTGGACGTGATAAATCCAGAACAACTTGAGGTGGGATGTTCAAACTGACACCATAGATGCAGCTACTAAAGATCTTGGACAAGTTCGAATCTCGGCGACCTTTACACTAGCCTGGGGTCATTTCACCATAGACGTCGTGGTCACGGTGGCCTAACTAAACTGTAATAACTGCTTTTGAACAAGAAACACTGGAAAACATACCAGTTATCAATACCACTTAATCTAAACAGAAATTAAATAATTACAACACTACAAAATTACCCATGAACCTGACCATTATCAGTCCCATAAGTTTGTTTTGGGTCACAACTACTGTATATATTATAAATGGGCTACCAGTGCATTTCCTGTGCACACACAAACACATATACAGTATCAGTCAAAAGTTTGGAAACACTGTGTACTGTAATCACACACACACACACACACACACACACACACACACACACACACACACACACACACACACACACACACACACACACACCTTCTAATTTAGTGGTTTTTCATTATTTAAAAATTGTCTGCATTGTAGATTAATACTAAAGTCATCCAATCTATGAAGAAATACATGTTTTATTAGTAAACAAAAAAGTGTTAAACAAACCAGAATGTGTTTTAGATTTGAGATTGCTCTTACTTAGATGACAGCTTTGCACATCTTGGCATTTTCTCAGCAGCTTTATGAGGCAGTCCCCTGGAATGGCTTTCAGTTAACAGCTGTGTCAAGAGTTAATTTTATGAATTTATTGGCCTCTGAAATGTGTTTGAGACCATTGTGGTGAAGAGGTAGAGTCGGTACACAGAGAATAGCCCTATTTGAGTAATGTTCTAATCCACATTATGGCACAAACTACTCAACTAAGTAAAGAAATTACTTCAAGGGCAGTCAATCAAAAGATTTCAAGAACTTTGAAAGTGTCTACAAGTGCAGTCGCAAAAATCATCAAACATTATGATGAAAGTGGTTCTCATCACGACTGCTCCAGGAAAGGAAGACCAAGAGTTTCCTCTGTTGCACAGGGTAAGTTCAGAGTTACCAGCCTCAGAAACCACAAGTTAAAAGCACCCAGACAAAAGCCCACCTAAATGCTTCACAGAGTTCAAGTAGCACACACACCTCAGCCTCAACTGTTCAGAGAAGACTGTGTGAATCTGGACTTTAAGGTTGAATTCCTGCAAAGAAGCCACTTCTAAGCAGTGTTAATTTCGTTGACGAAATATTTTCGTCATAGTTTCCGTCAATGACCCTTTTTTTTCATGACGATAACGAGATGATAACTAAATAAAAACTAGCTAAAAGAATAAAAACGATAACAAAATTAATTGACACTTTTGTCAATGAATGAAAATGAGACAAAAATACTTGGTGGGGACCAAATCCAATCAGAACTGATTTAATTTTGTGACAGGGCGGGACAAGTTAGGAAAACATCCAATCAAACGCACAGTTGCACAAATTTGCTCTAAACCCGGGAAGACCAAACTAGCCTGTGATTGGTCGTTCCTTCCGATAGAACTAAGTTATGTAAACAATGTCAGCAGGGAGAAAGAGAAGAGCCGATGTATGGACACATTTGTCCTTTGACGTCGAGACAAACAAAACGATGTGTAAACCATGTGGGGCGACTATCTCGGGTAAAAACACGACAAATCTTAAACAACATCTGCAAACCAGTCACCCAGATCTCCATGCAAAGGTCAGCATTTTAATGTCATGCAGGGTAAAGTGTTTTTCCCAGTTTGTGTTTAGAGAAAATCTCCACACCTGCTGTAAAATGCTGTATTATCTCAGTAAGGTGGTGTTAATGATCAGGTGTGTGGGAAGCAGGTGAAACGCTAATGTTAATATTATTAATAATATTCCATAACTTTTAATAAATGTTTAATTTTGTGTAAGTTTGTATAATGACTAATTCAAGGGAACTGAAGAAAAAACATTTACATTTTACACCCTTTATATTTTAGTCGATTAAATCGACTGTAGATTTAGTCGACTATATTCTTACAATAATTTCATCGACTAAAACTAAAACTATTCAGATGACTAAATTATGACTAAAACTAAATCAAAATTTGCTGTCAAAATTAACACTGCTTCTAAGGAAGAACAACAAGAGGAAGAGAATGGCTTGGGCCAAGGAACACAAGAAATGGACATTATCCCATAAGAGCCCACACACATCTCTCTTCCGAGAAAAATTTATAAAGAATTTCAAAAATCTTAACTACAGACTTATTTAAGGAAATTTCCTTCACATGCCAAACTGTGACACCAGTATCACAAGTGGAAATCTGGTCTGATGAGTCCAAATTTGAAATGTTTAGTTCCAAACACCATCATGTCTTTGTAAGACACAGAATAGATGAGCAGATGGTTCCTACATGTGCAGCTCCCACTGTGAAATATGGAGGAGGAAGTGTGATGGTATGGAGGTGCTTTACTGGTGACACAGTTGGCAATTTATTCAAAATCCAAGTTACACTTAACCAGCATGGCCACCAAAGCATTCTGCAGCAACATGCCATCCCATCTGATTTGAGCTTAGTGGGGCTATAATTTGGACTATTTGTCCAAGAAAGAGGGATCAGATCACCTGGCCTCCACAATCACCTGATCTAAACCCAGCTGAGATGGTTTGGGATGAGTAAAGCAGCCAACAAGTGCTCGGCACCTCTGGGAACTCCTTCAAGACTGTTAGAAAACCATTTCAGGCGATGACCTCATGAAGCTGATTGAGAGAATGCCAACAGTGTGCAAAGCTCTGACCAAAGGAAAAAGGTGCTACTTTGAAGAATCTAAAATCTGAAACATATTTTGGTTTATTTAACACTTGTAAGTTTACTACATGATTCCTTATGTGTTCCATCATAGCCTGGATAACTTCAGTACTACATATTTACAATGTAACATTGAATGAGAAGCTGTGCCTGTATATATATATCTATATATCCATCCATCCATCCATCCATTTTCTTCCGCTTATCCGGGGCCGGGTCGCGGGGGCAGAAGCCTAAGCAGAGAAGCCCAGGCTTCCCTCTCCCCAGCCACCTCCTCCAGCTCATCCGGAGGGATCCCAAGGCGTTCCCAGGCCAGCCGAGATACATAATCTCTCCAGCGTGTCCTGGGTCTACCACGGGGCCTCTTCCCGGTGGGACATGCCCGGAACACCTCACCCAGGAGGCGGCCAGGAGGCATCCTAATCAGATGCCCGAGCCACCTCAACTGGCTCCTTTCGATGTGGAGGAGCAGCGGCTCTACTCTGAGCCCCTCCTGGATGGCCGCACTCCTCACCTTATCTCTAAGGTTATATATATCTATATATCTATAAAATCCCAGCTTGCCCTTATGGGCGAGCTGGGGTCCTCTACCAGAGGCCTGGGAGCTTGAGGGTCCTGCGCAGTATCTTAGCTGTTCCCAGTATTGCGCTCTTCTGGACAGAGATCTCGGATGTTGTTCCAGGAATCTGCTGGAGCCACTCTCCCAGTTTGGGGGTCACTGCCCCGAGTGTTCCGATTATCACGGGGACCACTGTTACCTTCACCTTCTACATCCTTTCCAGTGGCTCTCTGAGCCCTTGGTATTTGTCGAGCTTCTCGTGTTTCTTCTTCTTGATGTTCCCGTCACTTGGTATTGCAACGTCTATCGCCAGGACTTTCCTCCTTTGTTTGTCCACCAATACGATGTCCGGTTGGTTAGCCACCACAAGTTTGTCTGTCTGTATCTGGAAGTCCCACAGGACCTTAGCTCTGTTGTTCTCAACCATCCTTGGGGGCGTGTCCCATTTTGACCTCGGGACTTCCAGGTCATACTCGGCACAGATGTTCCTATATACTATGCCGGCCACTTGGTCATAGCGTTCCATGTATGCCCTGCCTGCTAGCATCTTGAACCCTGCTGTTATGTGCTGGACTGTTTCAGGAGCATCTCTGCACAGACTGCACGTGGGGTCCTGTCTGGTGTGGTAGACCACAGCCTCTATTGATCTTGTACTTAGAGCTTGCTCTTGTGCTGCCATGATTAGTGCCTCTGTGCTGTCTGTCAGTCCAGCCTTGTCCAGCCATTGGTAGAATTTCTCTAAGCCAGCCACTTCTTCTATCTGCCGGTGGTACATGCCGTGCAGAGGCCTGTCCTTCCATGATGATTCCTGTTCTTCGTCCTCTTCTTTCTCAGGTTTCTGCTGCCTGAGGTACTCACTAAGCACATGATCCTTTGTGGCCATCTTCCTGATGTATTCATTGATCTTCATTGTTTCATCTAGGATAGTGGTTCTGACACTCACTAGTCCTTGGCCACCTTCCTTCCGCTTAGCATACAGTCTCAGGGTGCTGGATTTGGGGTGAACCCCTCCATACATTGTAAGGAGCTTTCTTGTCTTAACATCAGTGGCTTCCATCTCCTCCTTTGGCCAGCTTATTATCCCAGCAGGGTATCTGACAACTGGCAGGGCATAGGTGTTGATAGCCCGGGTATTGTTCTTCCCATTCAGCTGACTCTTCAGGACTTCCCTTACTCTCTGCAGGTACTTGGAGGTTGCAGCTTTCCTAGTGGCCTCTTCATGGTTCCCATTTGCCTGTGGGGTTCCAAGGTCCAAGCTGTCCTCAACGTCTGCAATGTTGCCTTCTGGTAGTGTAATCCCCGAGTCATCGAGTCATAGGCTTTCCTGTAGTCAATCCAGGCAGTGCACAGGTTGGTCAGCCGGGTCTTACAGTCTCGAGTGACTGCTCTATCTACTAGTAGCGGGTGTTTTGCTCCCCTGGTCTCTCTGCCTATCCCTTTCTGGGCCTCGCTCATGTATTGTGCCATATGCCTACTCATCTTAGTTGCTATGATGCCTGACAGGAGTTTCCATGTTGTACTGAGGCAGGTTATGGGCCGGTAGTTGGATGGGACTGGTCCCTTCTGGGGGTCCTTGGGGATCAGGACTGTCCGGCCCTCAGTCAGCCTTTCTGGGTGTGTGTTAGCCTCTAGCAGCTGGTTCATTTGTGCTGCCAGGCGCTCGTGGAGTGCAGTTAGCTTCTTTAGCCAGTAGGTGTGAATCATATCAGGGCCTGGTGCTTTCCAGCTCTTCATGTGTAAGACTCTTTCTTGGATGTCTGCCACTGCGATGGTTACTGGGGCCTGTTCTGGGGAGGTTGCTGTGGTCTGCTCTTAGATCCACTAGCCACTGAGCATTGGTATTGTGTGACGCATCCTTCTCTCCATATTTATTGCTTTTTGTTATATTTCTATCTTGTTCTTACACACTCACTTGTCATATTATATATATATATATATATATATATATATATATATATATATATATATATATATATATATATATATATATATATATATATATATATATATATATAAAATCTCTTACTGTTAATACTTGTTGTAACGCACTGACCAGCGGCAGCTGTCACAATTTCGTCAAACATTGTGTTTGATAACAATAAAGGCTTCTGATTCTTCTGATACATGTCAGGATGTGGTTATTGTAGACATGTATCATCACAATTAAAGCGTTAGAAACATTGGTAGCTGTAAACAGTAAAAACATTAGAAATACATACGCTGGTGTGATGCTGCACCCTAACATACGTGGATTATTTAACACTTAATTGTCAGAGAAAGCTATGCTGTCAGTATGTTTATCAGTTTCCTGGTACATATTAGTGCATATGTGAATGAGATGCATTTTGTAGAAAGGCGCTTTATGAAGTTCAGTCCATTTCCTTGTATTAGTTTACAGCACAGATCTGCCACATCCAATATGACTGAGGAGCTGATGTATCACAGCAACAGGCTGACCCGCTCAATGTGGCGTCTACGTATAAATGTCTGTGGAAGCAGGTGTCCTGTTGTGAATGATCTCACTTCTGCCACCAGGCAGACGCTTCAGGACAACGAAGGCCAGAACCAACAGACTGAGAAAAGCTTTAATGCCAGAGCCATCACTGAACTGTGTGTGTGTGTGTGTGTGTGTGTGTGTGTGTGTTAGAAAAATCAAAGAAATGTTGAATTCTCTCAAACCTGCATAACAGATGCAAAGTGTCCCTCAGCACATCTCTGTGATTCACCGTGTCAAATGAACATTTTTCCACTGAATCAAACACTTTGAGCTGATCTGTGTTTGGGTGGCAGAGGTGTATGTTGTGTCATTTTTTCCAACTTTCCAATCTAACTCCAACACTAAGGTCAGTGTCATGACTACAGTAATAAAAATCACAACACATTTACTTTGACAGAAAAAATGAGAAATGTTTAATTTTTAAATTAAATGACTACTTAACAAAAAATGAAGTGATGAAGAGTGTGTGTGGTCTTACAGTGATAAATGATATAAAATGTCTTGAAAAATTACTTTTTATCAAAAAACCTCTCTAAAGGTAATGTGATCAATACTTGTATTTACTGTAATACAAATGATGCCTCTCACTTATGATAAACAGTCTAAAAATATGTATTGTTACTAATGTTATGTTTGACCTACAGCTTGTGTTACAGGAGCTCTTTAATATACAGACCATTTTTGCTCTGACACGCTTCCTGATACTGTGATTCATTTTGATTTTCACAAAAATACACACATACAAATATATTAGACATAACAACAAGCTAATTGACATATAAATGAGCTCAAACAGCTCTGTGGTCCTGGACCATGGAAAGTGCTTTAAGTAAGACAAGAAAATATAGAAAAAATATTTAATGTTGCCATATAATTGCCACATCCATAACTGTCCACATATATAATGTATTACCCAGCTGCAGCAGTGATCCTGGTATTCTCTTTTACCTTGTGTGTGTGTGTGTGTGTGTGTGTGTGTGTGTGTGTGTGTGTGTGTGTGTGTGTGTGTGTGTGTATGGCTAAATGAAATAAAATCCAGATGCATGGAAAATAAGACTAAAGAGTGTTCCAAAGAACACACAGTACAGAGCCGCAGTCATAGCGTGACCACACATGCACAGCTTTTGTGTGTGTTGTACACAATATGGCTGAACGTGATGTGACTCAGTTTGTCACTGTGACTCCAAGAAGCACAGGCCAACTGGAACATGGACTAAAAGCAAATCCCTTCAACGTCAAACACGATGCATTCGCTTTATGTGACGCTGACTGAGATGTCAAAAGTTACTGGAATAAAGTATTTGGTTAATATGAGGATAAAGTGGGAACAGTGAACACTTTATTCTGTGGTAGCATACACTTCAGTTGGTCTGCATGTGTGTGAGTGTGTGAGTGTGCCTGCCCTGAAAACCAGTAATTTCATGCTTCTCCAGTCACCATTAGGCCTCTAATCAACCAACAACCAGCCAAAAAAAATCTTTCCACTGAGATGCGAAGGGAAAGACTACATGTTTACATAATGGTTATGATTTCCAATTTCCAGCCTTGTTTTGGACGAGGGCTCTGCTCTCAAACACCCCAAACAGGAAAAAGCAGTCTGTATTCTGAGCTGTGCAGTGCATTTAGAGGCATTTTTAGGATGCAAATTCTCTCCCAGCTTACAGCATCACCCCCACTGCTCAGTGAAACACATGCATCCTAGCATATTACAACACAAAGTGTAAGACAAATTGTATGGTCAGTCCCTCATGTGTCCTTGCCATGCCCTGTGCTATCAGACTGGTTGTGTAATCTGCCTCATTTGACAAGCGCCCCAGGAAAGCCAGCCTATTCATTAGGAGTAATGTATTCAGAGGGTCTAAAGCAACATGGCCAGAAACTGCTGGCTAGTGTTATCTTTTTTTTATTGACACGTACATATATGAAATCCTACTAAACAGCTTCTCACCACTCTGAAATAAAATACAACAAAGTTGCAAATTTGCTTACCAACATGGTGTGACAGGGTTGTGGTGACAGCTGCTCACTTATCTCATCTGATCATTCCTCTAGCTCACTGTGACGCCACATACTTCCTTTAAATGTCAGGGTCACTATGACAGAAGTCCCCCCCAAAAATCAATATTCATTAATAGTAACATGTACGGACAATACTTGTGCTGTATACAAGTAGTAAATGTATCCATGATGACACTGAATATCATTTGTCCCACATTAAGTACCATTATTCCCAAGCTTCAATTTAAGCCTTTATGAATGGTGATGAAATCAATCAATATTAATTCATAATTTGTAACATTTTCTTTCATACTGGGAACAATATGATATCAAAAGGGTAATGTAAAGAAGATGTTTCTGGATTTTAATTTTATTAAATGCATTTTCTTGTCTGAAGTTAAGGACTGTCTGGGGTTGAAGATAACTGTGATTATGAAGTCTGTATGTGCAGGAGTGCAGCTGGGGGATACAGACAAAGGGGGTAAAGGGGCCCTTTAGGCCTGAATGACTCTACCTAAGCTTAGATCCCATAACTCTGGGAGGGGTCATTATTTCTTTATGTGTGTGTTTGTGGTGGTGGGATAACCGCAGGTCAAAGCAGAAGAACTGAGGGAAAATGAGGTACACTCAATCAGAGGAGTCACTGATTTTTAAATGATTCTAAGTGCTGTCATTAGCATCAATTATTCAGGCAAATCATTTCACGCTACAGCTACAGATCACTGCCCATTAAGGCAAACAGACCGAAGAGGGAAAATGAGCTCTTAAAGCAATTCATTTGAAACAGAAAAAGAAAACTGAGGCCCATCAATCAAGAGTGACAAATGCAAGAAAGGTGGGACAGTGGGGGTCACATAAAACCAGAAAGGTTTTTCTTAGGCCATCTATCACAAAGGATGTGTGAGGATGAAGAGATCACAGGGTTCCCCTCCCTTTCTTAATAATATAATGTGTGATATGGAACAGTATGGCCAGCAGTTAAAATGCCAGCTAATCCTCAGATGCTAATAAAAAAATCCTCTGGGAGTTCTCATGTCATACATAACCCAATGTACATACACAGGAAGATAAGCTAAACGTCATGCTTTGAGATACAGTAAGTGCTAAATATATAAATATTTCATATGATTCAAGGGTTTTGATGGCTGAGTCCATTTTTCTGCAACTTCAGACAAATCCAGTAAACCTCCCAAAAGACTTCACTACCTATGCACTCACACACACTTGAGCTGAGACTGCTCACTTCCTCCCCAGATGGCTCTGCTTGCTAGCAGCTCGGTCAGGTTCAGGGAACATGTGATATCATCAGTTAAAGGGACTGCTTGCTATGATGTACCAACAAGTGCGGACTTGTAAAAAATCCTTCTGTAGAAGTACATTCCACCCAAAGACTACACATATTGTTTCCAGAGGTTAAATAAACGTTCATTCTCACTGACAAATTAAATATGAAAAAATTAAATAACCTACACAAATTAAATTAAATTAGGATGTGGCATCCTTTTGTTCGTAACATGTTACCCAGTCCATCAGTGTAGATATCCAGGATGATATTTGTGTTTTCAAAGTGTTCCTTTAATTTTTGGAGAAGTGTGTGTGTGTGTGTGTGTGTGTGTGTGTGTGTGTGTGTGTGTGTGTGTGTGTGTGTGTGTGTGTGTGTGTTATGCAGAACAACCATAATGATTCCTCTTTATTATTTATTGTTAAAGCCAATATTGCGGTCGCCTTTACTGCTGGTGACAAACATGATTAAATCCTGAGCATGTCTCTCCAACATATCTCTGCGACATGAGCCAGGAGTATTTCAGAAGACGCTGGGGCCAGGCGAGCAGATGGTTTGAGGAGGAAGGAAGGTCAGACCATCTTTTATCTGTAAAACGCTACTTCCTGGCAAAAGCTGTGAGCTTTTAATCCCGCTGATTTAGAGACAATCACTTTAGGAAGCTCCAAAGCTCACCGGGCAGCCTATAAAGCGCTCTGCTGTACAAATCACGTCAGATGGACTCTCAAGCTATATCACAGAGTTTGCAGAGTGGCCATATGCCGAAAATATAAACAGTTCCTCCCATTTATTGCTCTTTTGTAATTTTATTATATGTTACAAGTCTGAACATGGTTACTTCACACTGTTTTGGCTAGGGTCTATTTAAAACTTTTTATGCAGATGAAATTGAGTTTCTTAAGTTTACAGAGGGGCAGCACAGTGGTGCAGTGGATAGCACTGTTGCTGGCCTGGGTTCAAATCCACCTTGGGCCAGGGCCTTTCTGTGTGGAGTTTGCATGTTCCCCCCGTGTTTCTGTGGGTTTTCTCTGGGTACTCCAAAGACATGCACTTAATGGGGTTAGGCTAATTGGCAACTCTAAATTGCCCATACGTGCGAATGTGAGTATGAATGGTTGTCTGTCTCTCTGTGTTTGCCCTACAACAGGCTGGCAAACAATCACAACTCAAACTCTCTTTTTAGATTTTAGACATTAGAGAAAAAATTATTGGTAACCATCTCAAAGATTGATCTTCATGTTCGGCTGCTTTCAGCACTGCTGGTATTTGTTTAGACTCTTTTGCTCCAGTTGATCTTTCAGAGTTAACTTCAATAGTTACTTCCTCCAAACCAGCAACCTCTTGTGCTAAATTAAACATGATACAATTCAAGGTTCTACATCGTATTCACTATTCCAAAACTAGACTGGCAAAAACATACCCTAACACAGATGCAGCCTGTAACAGATCCTGGAGCACCCCTGCTAATTTAACCCATATGTTCTGGTCATGCCCATCCTTGATGTCCTACTGGTCTGGGGTTTTTAGAGTACTGTCAGAGGTACTTGATGTTAATCTTCAACCTAGTGCAGCAACAGCTATATTTGGTGTCATAGGCAGGAGACACTGTACAATGAGTTAAAAGCATAAAAACACAATTGCTTTCACAATTTTGCTTGCACACAGATGAATGTTGTTACACTGGAAATCCCAGAACCCACCTGAACTGTCCTTATGGCTGAGCGATCTGATGCAATTTATACAGTTGGAGAAGATTAAGTATACACTTAGAAGGTCCAGAGACTTAGCTGGACTTCAAACCATGCCTCATTAGGACCATCTAGCAGTCTGCTCTCCTTCACATCTTTTTCTTTTCTTTTTTCATTTCTCTATTTGTTCTTTTTGAGTATTTGTGCATAGTTTTATTTCTCTGTTTTTCTTTTTAATATATGTAAGTATATGTGTATATACACATATACTTACATATATTATATATAATATATGTAAGTATACCTACATATATAATATATATATAATATATGTAAGTATATCTACATATATAATTATATATGTATATATGTATATATGTATATATATATATATATATATATATATATATATATATATATATATATATATATATATATATATATATATATATATATATATATATATAAATTAGACTGCTGTATATATCAGCTACATTCTCACGCTCCAGCTTTTTTATATGAATGTGTGCACATTTGTATGAACATTCTTGTAACAATTCACATTTTTTATTTCATGTTGTTAGTGTTTGTAATAATACTTGTGTTTGTTGGCAGGATGAGGTGGCCCACACAGTTACAGAGAGCCGAGTGTTACAGAACACAAGACATCCTTTCCTCACGGTGAGAATAATAAAAGAATTACCTACTTAGTAGATATTAAGTAGATATCAAGGCTCTGCTCTCTGGTAAATACATCATTGCTGGCATGCAGATTATTATGCCCACATTAGCAGAATAAAATATCTAGTGGTGGTTGGACCATCTCATAAATCCCAGCTAAAATAGTTCAGCTGGCTGTGTGCTGGATAAGATATGATGTGGTTTAGACATTTATGTCCTTTTCAGAATGAACCGTAAAAACTTTGTTGATCCTCTGACTTTTCACTTCAAACTACCAAGAGGTCAAAATGTAAGTTTGCTGAATACTTTGGTTTAATAGCTGAAAGCCACTGATATTATCTTCCAGGACACAAAAAATACAGCTTCACGGGTATTATTATGAGTCAGGTTGAGTTTGTTTTTAATTGTAATTTAGTCAGATATTTGCCACATTGGATTATTAATCATTAGAATCTATAATCCTTCTAATAATCGAATCCTTTCTCTCAAAGATTCTTGAAAGAGTAGTTGTAAAACAGCTCACTGATCATCTGCAGAGGAACGGTTTATTTGAAGAGTTTCAGTCAGGTTTCAGAATTCATCACAGTACAGAAACAGCATTAGTGAAGGTTACAAATGATCTTCTTACAGCCTCTGACAGTGGACTCATCTCTGTTCTTGTCCTGTTGGACCTCAGTGCAGCTTTGATACTGTTGACTATAACATTTTATTACAGAGATTAGAGCTTGCTATAGGTTAAAGGTACTGCACTGCAGTGGTTTGAATCATATTTATCTCATAGACTCCAATTTGTTCATGTAAATGGGGAGTCTTCTTCACACACTAAGGTTAATTATGGAGTTCCACAGGGTTCTGTGCTAGGACCAATTTTATTTACATTATACACACTTCCCTTAGGTATTATTATTGCATCAATTTTCATTGTTATTCAATTCAATTCAATTTTATTTATATAGCGCCAAATCACAACAGTTGCCTCAAGGCGCAGGTGCAGATGATACTCAGCTTTATCCATCCATGAAGCCAGATGAAGCACATCAATGAGTTAAACTGCAGGAATGTCTTAAAAAAACATAAAGGCCTGGACGACCTCTAATTTCCTGCTTCAAAATTCAGATAAAACTGAAGTGATAATAATCATTAGTTATTATTAATCTCTGTCTCTCCCCTCTCGGCAGATGACCCCCCCTCCCTGAGCCTGGTTCTGATGGAGGTTTCTTCCTGTTAAAGGGAGTTTTTCCTTCCCACTGTCACCAAGTGCTGCTCATAGGGGGTCGTTTTGACTGTTGAGTTTTCTCTGGATTATTGAAAGGTAATATTGTTGTGACTATATAAAAAAAAATTTTCTTTTTTGACAGGCATCCTACAACACCTTCTCACAGTGTAACAGCTCAACCTGATGTTATAACAGCAAATTCAGTATAACATCAGGCAATACAAAAGTCAAATCCTGCAACAGCTGCAATAATATAATAATGCAATAATGTGTCTATGTAATGCAACATCGACTGGTATGTGCATTTTTCATAGAAATGAAATTCATGAAGTCAAACTCAATATTTAAATAATATTTCAAGTACGAAACTGAAAATCATCACTAACTCACTCGTACTTTAACTCCTCTGCTTTCCTCATTGTTTATTATAAAGAACAAAATCCACGTATCAGGAGAGCTCATACATTCACATGACTCTTACCTTCATGCAAATATGAAGAAAGCTGCATTAAAAGTCCAGAAATTCTGAATCATGTAACATCATGCAACTACAAAAAAGCGTTCTAAATAACTTGTCGAGTGATTCAGCATTGACATTGATGAAAAACAATAAATGCTTAATGTTTCTATGTTTTTTCTCTTTACCATAAATGTAACGGCAACATATAATGTTTGCTGTAAACACTGGTAATAATTGGTAACAATGTTTATACTGCAGTAGATTAAGCCTACACAACCAGAGTATCATTTGAGAGAAAAAAATGACTTCAGGCAATAAGAGAATCAGACAAAGAAAACCAGAAAGAAAGGGGTTCACACAGGCAGATCAAAAAGGCAGCCGGATGCTTTGTCAGAACTAAGCTAAAGAGGAAATTTATGAACAGGATGCAAAATGTGTGGGGATTTTCCCTCTGAAGCTCTGCACACAGCTATCAGAAAGGGCTATTACATGAACAATTTTTAAATGACAGAAATTAGTTCCTTTTTTTCTAATATAGTCATTAAAAAAAAAAAGATGCATTATGGTGGCCAGAAACACACGCTGTTTTAAAATTGATGCAGTCCATTATATCACACTGTATTTGCACCCAATAATTTCACCAATTTGCAATTCCCAATCATCCTGCTTCATTAGCCTTAAATTAGCTGCTTCAGTCTAAGTGATGGTCATTTAGGTCATTGCAAAGGAGGAAGCTGAGGAAGCTCAGCCAGTGTATTAACTAACTTCTGACTAACTGACCAAGAAGCCAGGCCAAAACAATAAAGTCTTCTTTTGTGTCACATTGCAGTAATGATTAAAAGTTCAAATAGAAATATGAACCAGGTCTATGACCACTCACTGCCATCTTGAAGGGAAGATTGTGATAAAACGGAAATAGCACTGAGTCAGTCTGATATTATTTTGCACTTAAATAGTGTCAAGTTAGCAATCACATTAATCGATTTGTGATAAATCATCAAAAATTTTAAATCTGTTGCTGTCTGTTGCAAATCTGTTGTTGCCTAGATACACAGACATCACAATCAGAGTCCAGCTTATAGATGCAAAACAGAAATTCCTCCACAAAAAGTGAGGAATTGGCAGTTTAACTGCAAAATGGCTTAAGCACTTGCAGCCTCGCTTTTATTACAGGAGCAGAATCAGAACACAACCAGTTGAGTCCAGTCCTGTATTGCAAAGAGTTGTGTCAGAGACGAGTAGGATTACTGGCTCAGATTTACTGTAACATGTTGGCAAGCTTTCTGCTTTTATACAGTACCAGTCAAAAGCTTAACATGTCCAAACTTCTGACTGGTACTGCAAATCAGACTGCAAATTATTTGAAAACCTTCATCAACCTGCCTGAGGGACGGCAGTGAGTCCACTGATTGTTTTGAGTCAAGTTGCTTCCTACAGACACCCTTTGCAGTCGCCCTGCAACTGAATAAGGTCACATCAAGGTTGAGGGTGTTGGTCACCACAAGTACTTGCAATTGGTCACTAAATACAAAAAAAATTCCATGCAATCACTGGGCAACCACCAATTTTTACTAGCTGCAAGCAGGTTGCCATCCGATTTTTACTCTAATAAAAGTTACTCTGGACTTACAATTAGATAGTTGCTTAGATGGTTTGAGACAGACAACAATATCTGGGGAGGGAGCCAATCAGAAGGGCTGTCTGTAATCCAGTAAAGAAATAACAGCCCTGGGAGGTGTTCAAGGATGTTCTGCTTGCTGAGCACTATTCTAACCCTGAACTTCATTTGGTTTGTGATAAATGGCTGAGGGAAAAACAGCTAGTTTATATTTTGATGATTTAATATAAAATTTTATATTCATCACAACAGCAGCTTGACTAGAGTATATTGTGTTGCAAGTTAAAGAGTAAAAAAAAAAGGTAGCAGATAAGCAAAAATATTTTTTGTGCTGAATATGCCCCTGCATTCTTTTCTTCTTTTCTTTTTCACTTCTCAATCTCCACCTCCCACTCTCTCTATAATCTGAGTCAGCCAGGCTCACATCCAGCACCTCCCTCTCACGGTGAGTTGATTTAAGTAAAGATGGCATGCCCCCAAACTAAAATCTGCATTTGTTACATTGCAGCTTGGACCGTGGAAAGAATGCTGAGTGTTCTTCCTGTAACTGCAAGGACCAAAGTTCTCACTCAGAATCGTCATCACAGCATTTCTGCTGTCGGCCACGTTCAAGGACAAATATCGATCATGTTGATGTGGCTGAGATAAACTAAATGATAAGCTGTGAGATCATTCTGAAATATTTCTCAAATGAATCAGCCTGAAACTTAATACTGAGCCTTAAGGCAAAGTTGTTCTGAAGAACTTATGTAAACTTCCTTTGACTCGTATAGCTGTAATTCAGTGTGACAGAAAAGCTGACCGGAAAGGAAAGCTGAGCTATTGACGTTTTAGTCAAACATTCACAAAAACATGCAAGTGGTATTTGTGATGAAAAATTAACAGTGAATCCTATGACAGCTACTCATCGTGTCTCCACCAGTATGGCTGTCACTGAGCAGGAAAAGGAGCACAGTGACGCCAGACACAGCTCACATCCCGTCTCACACAATATTCAATACGGGAATCGCAGCTGAAGAAAGGACGCCTGCTGTCTAATCCCCACGAGGGCACACAGCTTTGGAACTAAGTGCCCAGAACCAGCCAAGACAAACCTGTGCTGCCCCTCTGCACAACCAGCTAACAGAAAAGAGAATATCCAGTCATCGTACCTGTCCTGTGACTGCTCCTCGTACATCCTCTCTTTTCCTTCTTTGAAGAGCCGCACAGCGCGTTTGGACTTCTTCATCAGGCTATCGATGTATATTTTAAAGTAATCATTCTCACTAAGCTGTGTGATTCTCTGGTTCTCTTCATATTTGCCCAATATAAGCCTCAGGTGTTGGTAGGCATCAGGTAAAATATCCAGGATGTACGGTGGACTGTTCTTCAGTTGGAGTCTGGGATTTTGGCAAAGCCGGACCTGTTGCAAAGAAATTCAACATTCAGAAATGCACCAAAATTTTTCTCCCTTCCACTCCCTGGCACGGAGGTTTTGGCAGCATGAGAAGAACCTACACAATATTATGCACATATGCTTTTAATGATGTGACTCATAGATGTGAAGGTCCTGATTTTGATAAGCTAATATGTTGACTAAGCGCCAACTTTGCTTAAAGGCAAAGTATAAATGAAGCTAGAGCTCACAACTGTAAAGACTTTGCAAATTATTGATTTATTTTTTTTAATTTCCTCTGATCTGCCAACTCACTAATAATGTGTTTTTAAATTAACTGAATTTATCAGTCAGTGTATCTGACCAGCGTGAGCCATGATGTGTCCATATTAGAGTATCAAATAAAGCCTTAAATTCATTGAATACACCAGTGAAATAAGCATTAGCTCCAGCTCTGCATGTGGATCTACAACAAAAACGGTGCTTACGATCTCTCAGACAGTCTAACTTACAACTTTATCCATAAGCTTCCAAGTTTTCTCCACAGTCCTCCGGTCAGCAACTATTTGTTTGGGTGGGCCCACTGCATCCTGGATGGCATCGATGATGCCTAAAATTCGCCCCTTGCTTCTATTCGGTCCACGTCCACCAGGGTTTCGGTTACTGAGAGCAGTCGCCATTTCTTACATACTGAGGCCAAAAAAGGGGAAAAGAACTTAATAATTACACAGTAGCAATTGGCAAAACAGCATCGATTAATATAAAAACATTTGGGAAAATAATAAAAAATTTCTGCTGCATTGCTGGTTACAGTTGTTACTATGTTTTCAGACAGACTGAGTAGTGTTGTGCTGATTTGCTTAGTATTTTCGGACCTTATAACTTTAACAAAAAAAATTCTCTTTGATGGATTAAGAAAAATGCGCTCTGGAGGAGCTGCGTGATTAATGATAATGTGACCACTGCTTCCTCCTTAAAGGAAAGTCAACACCCTAAACGCTGTGTATCTGACAGACCTGTTAGAGTTCTGTAGGCATCACAGGGTCCCCACTTCAACATTGCTTTATTTTCTTATTTAGGGTACTTGTTATTATTTAGGATACTTATTAAACTGAGGGGGCTTCTTTGGTTTTTCTTTCCACACTTCTGCTCTGCAGTCCCTGCTGTATAGCTCTGACCGTCTTCCCGGATGATCACGTTATTTTTACACATTAAAATTCAGAACTTAAACTGCAAAATTAAAGTTTAACCAGGCTGCACAAAACATGCTGCCTGTTATGTTCCGCCCTTTCTGTTTGTAGTGTGATTAAGGACCAGCAAGTTTTCCCTTCTTGCACACTGAGCTTTCCCTGTGCGGACTTGTTTTTCTTGTGTTTACGAGGAGATCTGGCGTCCATAATCTACCTGTTATAAACATAATCTACCTGTTATGAACATAATCCACATCGTTTCCTTGAGCTTTATTATTTTAAGCGACTGTGAGTGAGCTCACACAAGACTCTGGAGCCCTGAACTGCATATCCCCTTACACTTATTCAGAAGGATGTTGAAGGGGCACAAAGTCCTAACTTACCAAATCACCAGGGGATATCTGCTGGGATCCCTCCTGAACTCGCTCAACATCCAGCGCAAAAACAAGGCCTGTCCCGGAGTCCAGAGCTGAAAAGGAGTGGCGTGAAAAGTATCCAGCCTCCGTAGTTGTGTTCCTCCACTATAAAGCCTCCATATTTTACAGTCAGGTAAGCGCCGTTTCCCAGCAGTTGCTGGAGGACCTGAATAAATGTGAAGCACAAATCGCTTTGTACAGCAAAATAGGTGTGAAGTCAAATATTATAAAAATGTGCATCCAGTTAAATATTTCAAAATAAAGTGTCCATTGACTAAATCATTTACATTACATCTGGATTTGCAGTTCGCAGCTTTTATTCAGTTTTATTATTAATTAAAATGTGATAAATGAACAAAATTTCCCCAGTACTTACTCTTTCCACCCAACAATCACGCACACTCTCTTCCCTTAATTTGAAGCTATGGTATGACTTCCTTTTACAGGCTATCAATATCCTGTGTGCAGTGATGCAGCTGTTTCACCCACAGGCAACAGTAACAGTCCAGTGTGGACACACTTACCCATTCATTTAAATGAGTAAGTGTGTCCAAACCTTTGAGCAGTACTGTATGTAGACATACATGAGTCTATGGTTTGTCCCACAGACACATGTTTCAGTGGAAGGGTCGGTGGGAGTATGAAACAATATTTTCCAGAAACCAACCAACACAAAAACAATGAGAAACCCACTGGTTCACCAACATGACAACAACAACAACAACATGACGAAATCCGGGTCAGCCTATGATCACAGTCTGTGTTAAGACTGTTATTTTAAAATATTTTTGTACACTTTTTAAAAATTTATGTAAATAAGTTAGACAGTGTAGGCCAGGGATCCTCAAATCCAGGCCTCGAGGTCCGGTGTCCTGCAGGTTTTAGATGTGTCTCTGCTTTAACACACCTGAGTCAAATACAGAAGTCATTAGCAGGACTCTGGAGAACTTGACTGCATACTGAGGAGGTAATTCAGCCATTTGATTCAGGTGTGTTGGATCAGGGACACATCTAAAAGCTGCAGGACACCGGCCCTCGAGGCCTGGATTTGAGGATCCCTGCTGTAGGCCATACCCTATTGTTCATGCTCAAAATAAGATAGTGTTTATTCGTCACATGCACAGTTATACACAGTACAATGCACAGTGAAATGTATTTAAAATAATAAATAATAGATCACGGAGGTGTTCTTCTAGACTGAATTTATGATTAGCATTGCACGTGACAACTAAGACAGTGCGCTTAACAGCTGATCTCTCAGGCCTATCTTAGACACATGAAAGCACCCAACGTCCCAGGTTTGAAGTTTATCCTACATCCAACATAAGACACTTTTCTACACAGATGTGTTTTTTTTTTTCCTTTAACTTTTATTTCCTCCCCCTTTGCTTTCTGGTGATGTCCACACTCAGCCTGGCATTGTACTACAGTTTTGCTTCCAATTTAGCCACAATTCGCATGTTTGTGCTTTTATTTTGGAGGTAAATGAGTCTGAGTTCCGGCGTCGTTTCAGCAGCGTGCCGGGTTCTTGATGCGGCCACAGTGCGACAGGAGAAGGCCTCGCCCACTCCATTCAGTCTGAACAAACAAGCTGTGTTATACCGGAAGTGACGCAAGAGGCAACGTGGGCGTGAAAAGTGTGCAGAAACATAAACGTGTTACTGCAGTTATGTAGTAGCAGTTACAACAAAAGTTGCTTTCGCCTACTCCGACAGAGAGCAGCAGGTGGCTCCACTGTGATGTGGCAGATCTTGACACCTGGACTTTGTTCCTGGAAGCAGGTTTAGGTTACAGCTCTTAGCTCAGTTAGCCCTGAGCTGAGAGGGAAGCTCTGCGCTTTCTGTCCCAGAAACAAACTTCAGCTCTGAGTTAGTTAGATTTGTTTACAGCCTTGTGAGCTCAACCTGCTCGCTGGCAGCTTTTCTTTAGCTCAGTTTTCCTCTGAGCCCTCGCCTCTTGCTGCCTCTGATCCTCCCGATTCATTTTCTTACTTGTGAAATCGCTGTTGAAGCTCAGAGTGAAGCGAATTAATCTGCAGAAGTTTTACACGCTCTGAAACCCCAGCTGGATGTTAGTTTGCTATTTTGTGTACTTTAACATGAGCGCCTTTACAATCATTCACTAGTCAGTGTATAAGGATGGAGAGAGGAGACTAGAATAAAATTTATAGTCTCCATCTTTCTAACTGGGACTCTGAAACTTTTACTTTATCACTTACTGTTTTAAATCAAACTAATCTGTGTAAAACTTTAGACACAGAAAACACTAATGAATCATTTGGTCACATCGTGGCGATGTGCAGGTTTGAGTGAGGATGAGGCTGAAATGATTTTAAGACTAAAACTGAACTAAATGTAATTTGAAATGACTTTAAAAAGTCTGTTCTCTCAATATTTCATGTCTTCCTGTTAAAGGGGAGTTTTTTCCTTCCTACTGTCATCGAGTCCTGGCTCAGAGAGGATCATCTAATTATTCAGGTTTTCTCTGTATTAGTTTATGGTCTTTGCCTTATAATATAAAGCACCTTTAGGTGATCTTGTTTGGATTTGGCACTATGTAAATAAAATAAAATTTTAGCTTAACATTTTGAAAAGTACACTGTCTGAAATTCAGAGTCTGATTCTTGACATATTTTCACCTGAATCAGTCTCAGTGGGCCTACCCACAACTGGATCTGAAGGTATCACAGGCTTTATAACCAATGAGCAATCTCATCTCATCTCACCCTTCCAAAACTATATTCACATATCTAAAATCTACCTAGCTAACACATAAATAGTTCTATAAAAGCTTAGACATTTGTAAAATGTCCATTTTCTGTCTCCTACATTTTTGTTAGATTACATCCAAATATTTAGATTTAAACATAAAATTTAAATTCAGAGCCTGGCTTTGAATCAAAATTCAAGTTAGGTAAATGTTAATGATAGACAGTATTAGAAATAATATATATTTTATAACAAATTTTTATTTATTATTTTATTTTGTCTACAATGATGTCATCCCGCCTGTTTTTAAGAATAAAAATAAGATTAAAAAACATGTTTCTGTTCTTCTTCCTGCTGATGAGCCGGTTTAACTTTTCATCATTGTTCTGATGGGATCCTCATATTTTATCAGGGTCTTTGGACATTAACTGCACATCTACAAAGAAAGCAGGAAGTGAGGCGGTCAGAGTGCATTTTTCATGTGTTTAAGTCAAACTAAATGGCTCTGCAGACTCTCTGCTGACTGCTCTGCAAAGAAAACAAAGGACAAAAAAGGCATTAAGTCAGCAGTAAAAGTACCATAACATGCTACATTAAATATCTATTGAGCTCCATAAATTAACACCAAGCAGCTTCTGGAGCACTTTGTCTCACTGAGGTTGTTTACAGGATGAACAAAGTCGGACTCTTTCCTGCAGAGCATGCTGAACTGTACGGAAGCCAAACAGTGCCAAAACTGAGGTTACGCTGCATTATGCTTTATTATGTCATCATTATGACTACTATAATTTAATGGCTACAACAGTCTGTCTGAGATTATGTAATGGCAGAAAAAATTCAGTGATTAGGTGACAAAAGAGAATTATGCTTTTAATAATTTTTTCATGTAAAACACGATAGTTTTATCAGCACAAAGCTGCTGGCTTTGACTTCTTATTTGTATGATGTTTATAGTGTCAAATAAATTTGGTGTCCATTTAAAAAAAAAAAGGAATAAAAATAAGATGTTAAGAGAAATGTCATGGTCAGCACTGATACGTGTTCATATTCCTTGGTCCACTGCATTAAAATGGAGGCTCCTCGGTTTATTTTCCCTTTACCGTGGTGAGTCATACTGTCTGAGTACCACCCATAATGGACGGTAAATGGACCAGTTCTTGTATAGTGCTTTTCTACTCTGTCTGAGCACTCAAAATGCTTTTACAACACATTTACCCAAGCACTTCCATGATTAACTAAGATAAGTGCTTTTATTATCCAACATTCACACTCCAGCAGTTGTGTTGGAGAGCAACTTGGGATTAAGTATTTTGCCCAAGGATACATTGGCATGCAGCCTGGAGTAGCCAGGAATCGAACCTCCAACTTTCCAATCAGTAGGTGACCTGCTCTACCTCCTGAGCTACAGCCACCCCTTGACTTTCTTTCTGATGCACATGCTTAACGCGAACATCCTCTGATCAGCTGAGTTGCTGATCTCAGAGTTAATCAACTCGGAGTTCATTTTTAAACTTTTTGGCCCAGTTTCCGGTACAGGGATTATGTCTAATCCTAAATACATTTTCCTATTGTGGTCTTCATTGACTTTTTCCTTTTAGTCTAGGACCATGCTCAATCCATGACTGCGAAACCGGCTGTTTAAGTTTGTTGAATATGCTTCCTGGAATAGAGCCCTGATGCCCTTCCTGGCACAAACCCCAAGGGAGTTGTCTCTATGTGGAGGATCAAACTAGAAATCTTTGTATTGTTATTATTATAAGCCAAAAGCATAAGCAAACTGGGAAAACATGATAGAATTCCAATGAAAACAGACCCCAAGAGAACAAAACACAAACCGCTGAGCAGGACCGTGACAATTCTGATCAAAACTATTCCTTATTATTGCTTTCTGTTAACAGTAATATTGTTTGTTACTTATTTTAGTGCAGCCAACCTGCATGCATCTGCTTTTCCTCAAAGTTATTTGTTGCTATGGCAACTCTGACAGGAAGAAATTACTCTCTTTCTAATGGCCACAACCCACAAACTCAACTCTGCTGCTCAACCCACAAATGCATTTTCCTTACAAACGTGGCTCCTTTTAAGGCACATAAACTGGCTTTGCAACAGTATAAAATATATTGCATTGTTAGAATAATATATAATTGACCAAACACAAATTTCCTTACTTTTTTGTGATAAGTGTAAAAACACCTTCGCTTGATTTTGTTTGGTTCATTCATTCACTTATCTAATCTGTTTTTGATTAATGTGTAAGTAATGCTAACTGAGGTCTATCAGTGACACAACTTGTATTACTTCAGCCTAGGGCTGCAACGATTCATCGGGTAACTCGAATAATTCGATTATAAAAAAATCCTCGACACAAATTTGCTGCTTCGATGCTTCGTTTAAACTCTGCAGCGCTCAGGTATCTACGTGTAAATGAAGCGTTTCACCCACATCAGCACTTTTACAGTTTTCCGTAGTTGTCGGCTTTTTCTTCTTGTGGGTGTAATGGCGGTAGACAAACCAGCTTAAAGCTGCATTACCGCCACCTACTGGACTGGAGTGTAGTGATGGGTCGGTCGCGAACGATCCGGCTCTAAGAGCCGACTCTTTGAAGTGAACGACGGGAGCCGGCTCCCGATAGTGATCCGGCTCCCGATAGTGAGCCGTTTCTTTTTTTCTTTTCGTTCGTTTCCTTTTTTTTTTTTTTTTTGTGTAAGCCGCACGTGATTGGTTAAGATAAATGGACTAGTTCTTATATAGTGCTTTTCTACTCAGATATGAGCACTCAAAGCGCTTACACAACACGTTCACATTTACCCCATGCACACGCATTCATACAAGCACTTCCATGATTAATTAATTAAGCTAATTAATCGTCTAACATTCACTCACATTCATACTCCGACGGAACGGTCGGAGAGCAACTTGGGGTTAAGTATCTTGCCCAAGGATACATTGGCATGCAGCCAGCAGTAGCCAGGAATTGAACCACTAACCTTCCGATCAGTAGGTGACCTGCTCTACCTACTGAGCTACAGCCACCCCATCATATGCTACCATTCATTAAGATGAATGGTAGCATATGATCGTCCACACTGCGCAGTGAGTAAACAAACACCAGAGAGGGAGGGGCTCCTGCAAAGTGCACTCGGAGAAAGTTGCGCGTTACATAGAGGTTACGCGGGAACGGTGAGGAAAATGAGTGACAGAAAGCGTAGCAAAGACTGGACACATTTTAACCTTATACCTCCAAACATGTCGAATGAGAAACAGCCTACTTCAAAAGTACCAGCATTTGCAGAATTCCGGTCACAAATACCCTAATACCACTACATGACTGTGAAGTGTAATTTCTGAGCTTTCAGGAACCGTTTGAATTTTTTCAATAGCACGAATGTGGCAGAGTTAAGGTGAAAAGCCAGCTGATCAAGTTCCTTGATCAAGTTGCTTGATCAGCTGACTCTGCCGTGAGAGGCTACATCTTAATCAGCTGTTCGCAGCTGGTAAGGTCAGGAAACAGAGTGTAGACTGCAAATTTAAAATTTAATATTGAGCAGGCTGCACAAACAACCTACACAGGTATGCTGTATACGAATTGTTCATCCCTCAGTGTAATTAGAAGAACAAAACAGGGCAGGTCATCAGGCAGGAGAAACAGGATCAGCTCCTCAAAGGCCCTTGGTGTTTCTGATTTCCAATCTTTTGTTTTATAATTTGTATTTGGAGCACTCTTTTATATGTTGTGTATATAAAGAAATGTTTGATATAGGCCTAATGTATGCTTTTACATAAGTAATTCATTTTACATTTTTAAAAAAAAAATTAAAATCTAAGGAGCCATTTGGGAGCCTAAAGAGCCGGCTCTTCTTTGGGAGCCGAGCCTAAAGAGCCGGCTCTCTGAAAAGAGCCGAAATTCCCATCACTACTGGAGTGCTATCAGGCATTTTAAAAAAAACTTAGATTCTAAAAAACTCTCAGTCGCTGAGACGGATTCAGTTTGACACTAAGTGGATCATCGCTGACATGGTTTTCCACGCCTCCACCGCTCTCTGCCGTGTTTGTGTGTTCAGCTTCCAGTTTAACCGCGGTTTAAGAGCGAGTGCCGCCATTAGCACTAGCGATCGTCCGGTACCGGAAGGACCCTGTCCCGCATCATACTTAAATCCCTGATCAGTGACTAAATATAGACCTGCAGTAGAAACGTGTTTAGGAGAATGCTTGTGAATACAAAGCATTACAACATTGCGCTCTTGCAGCCCCCAGTTTTTCAACATAAACACTGATAACACAATGACAGCAGTCAGCTGGTCTACGTCTGTCTGCACAAGTGCAAAGAAGCGGAGCCGGTGAGCTCAGATGGAAAGAAGCTTCCAAAAGAAGCTTTTCGTCCCTGTAACCTCCATTAAACCTTTACTGGGAAACAGCTGGAGGTCCTTCATCAACCACCTGATAAGTGAAGAAGTGAAGAAAAGAGAACTTTGTAGCTGAACTTTGTAGCTGCTCCATCCACCCTGTTTGTTTCACACAGGGAAAAACTGCAGTACGGAAGTTAAAATATGCAGATGGACTGTTAATATGAAAAAAGTGTTTCTTATCCAATTACTTGAGTAATCGATAGAATACTCGATTACTAAAATAATTGATAGCTGCAGCCCTACTTCAGTCAGTGATTAAAT
Organism: Archocentrus centrarchus; assembly: GCF_007364275.1. Classification (NCBI taxonomy): domain Eukaryota; kingdom Metazoa; phylum Chordata; class Actinopteri; order Cichliformes; family Cichlidae; genus Archocentrus; species Archocentrus centrarchus. Next base: position 37,465,409 of record NC_044359.1, on the reverse strand, counting down.
AAATCCCTCAGGACAAGAGAGGTTTATGTAAGATAAGATAAGGTTTGTCATACACACAGTTAAACACAGTACAATGTAAGAAGTAAAATATATATTTAAAAATATATAAATATGTATACAAATAAGTAATTCACACATTATAGAAACATTTAAATAGGAATAAAATATGTAATTTACACATCACAGCACACAAAAAAATGTATAAATGTCTAGGCTAAAAATATAAAATTCTAGTCGTTGGTATTTACACAAGGGTAACGAGTGTATGGTACAGTGCAAATCAAACATTGTGCAATAATAGTCCAGTTCAGGGCTCAGAGTTGAGCAGACTGATGGCTTGTAGGTAAAAACTCTTCTTCAACCTTTCAGTCTTTGTCCTCAGGCAGCGGGAATGCCGTCCTGATGGGAGCAGAGAAGAGAGAGTGTCTGGGGTGGCTGGGCTGTTTAAGGATCTTCATGGCCCTTAATCTGCACTGCTTGGTGTAAATGTCCTGCAGGTTGGGGAGGGTGGTACTGATGGTCCGTTCAGCTGAACGAACCACCTGTTTCGTGCAGTATCCCATCCAGGTGGTGATGCTCCCACGCATGATGCTCTCGATGGTGCAGGTGTAAAAGTTCCTGAGCACCTTGAGTGGGAGCTTGAAGTCTCTCAGCCGCCTGAGGAGGTAGAGACGCTGTCTGGCCTTCTTCACAGTGATGTTTATGTGATGAGTCCAGGACAGGTCCTGTGAGATGGTCACTCCCAGGTATTTGAAAGTGTCCTCTCTTTCCACCTCAGCACCACTGATGACAAGTGGATGGTAGTCCCTCTGCTGCTTCCTGCTGAAGTCCACGATCACTTCCTTTGTTTTGCTGATATTCAGCAGAAGGTGGTGCTCCCGGCACCAGTTCTCCAGGCGGGAGACCTGTTAAAACTGTTGCAGTGTTTTCAAAAAATGGGACAGTGATTGTGCTTATAAATACTGAGATGATGATGACTTTATTCATTTTTATTAAGTAATGTTATTTTTTCCACTGTGCTTGGTCAGTTTTTGGAAATACTCTCTCAGTCTTCTGAGAAAACTCTTGGACCTGGAACTGAGGAGGCCGGGGTGCATGATTATCCCACAGTAAGCCTGTATAAGCTGTGGATACATGCACCTCTGCCTAGATGATAGTCATAGATGAGGTGTTGTTGCTGCCCCTCAGTTACCTGGCACACAACAAACACTTCACCTTGGAATGATGGGATAAAACAAAAGTTGTGAATATTGTAGTAACACATTTCATTATTTACAGGATATTATGTGGAATACTTTACAGGGGAAACCTGTTCTCCTTATAACAGGCTCCATGAAAACAAGCTCCTCTGTGTCACAGGCAACTTGGCAAAACTCCAACACAAACACACGCAAATTTTGTGGGGATCCATTGCATTTTATATGTGTTCATAAATCACGCCAACACTCAAACCATTTCCTGAACCAGCGAGGCTTTACACATGATCAATGACGTCACTCGCCCTTAAAGAAGCAAGCCTCAATGAACCTCATAAAAGTCTAAACCTGTTGTGCCTTTTACCAGTAATCATAAGCCGACTGCGTGCTACAGTATTAAGGAAATACCAACCTGCATCTTGCTTGGCCACTCTCCACTGCTCTTTTCCTCAGTTTCCCTTGGATTCCTCCTCCAGTCAGTGCTTTTTCAGTCTATTTAAGGAAAATCAAGCCATACAATTAACTGTTTTCTCAAACTAAGATCAAATCTGGAAAACAAAGTCTACATAACCCAAATAAATACAGTTTTTAAATATTTTTAAAGAAAAAGCTATCCAAATCTACCTATGTGAAAAAGTAATTGCCCCTAAGCATAATAATTGGCTGTGCCACCCTTGACAGCAAGAACTGCAATTAAGCATGTGCAGTAACTGGCACCGAGTCTTTCACTCTTCTTCGTGGAATTTGAATTCAGCCATACTGCAGGGGTTTTGAGCATGAATGCCTGTTTAAGGGCTTTTATTTATTTGTCTCGATCCATTCGGAGGTGGACTTCCTGGTGTGTTTTCAATCATTGTCCTCCTGCACAACACAAGTGTGCTTGAGCTTCTGGGCATGAACTGATGGCCACACATTCACCTGCAGGATTTCCTGATAGAGCGCAGAATTCATGATTCTATCAATTATGGCAAATTGTCTAAATCCTGAAGCAGCAAAGCAGCTCTAGACCATCACACTACTACCACCACGTTTGATAGAATAGAATAGAATCGAATCTTTATTGTCATTCCATAAAATAATTTACACAACAAAATTAAGGAACTCAATAAATAATATTGATAAATAAAACCCATCTTACAGCCACATGAAAACATATGCATTACTTACTGCACTCTGTAATGCGCCAGTATTGCATTGTCTATTGCACCAGTGTGACTGTCCAGGGCTACTAGGAATAATGTGTTTGGCAGCATTTAGTGTGGTGATGGTATTCTGATAAAAACTGTTTTTCAGTGTTTGTCCCAGCGTTCAGAGTTCTGCCTGATGGCAGCAACTCAGACTGTGGCCCAGACGTGAACGGTCGTTCTGTATTTGCTGATTTACTGCTGACTCCAGAGGCTGAAGCAGGGGCCTGTCCTCACCCTGTGAACAGGTATGGGTGCAGAACCAGGCTGGGCCCCAGCCGCCCCCATTCTCGAAACAAGAACGGGTGCGGGAACAGGGGCGGAGGAGGCCTCAGGTGTAGCAAGGATCTTAGAGGAGACCTGAAGCAAAGTAATGCTCCCCCTGAATGAGCTGGCTCAGTGGAAAAATCAGGTTTTGAGACAGCCTTGGAATGAGCAGACTGGGAAACATGCCAGTCTTATTATGGACACTCATAAACCCAAAGCATGGTCTTTTTAACTGCTGGTTCTGAAACACCACACCATTTTTCACAATTGGCTGTTTCAGAGACACTAGAAATTATTTTATTAAAGAGTCTCTGGAACAGCAGGTACAGTTTCATTCACCATTTTAGAAACAAACTCAGTTTCTTTGTTTACTGATTCGCAAACAAAGGACAACTCTTTAGTACTGGCCAGGAATAGAAAACCCAGACTTTAATTCATTAAAACGTTTCTGATTTGGAATCAAGGTTAGTCTGATTTATTTATGTATTTTCATGAAAAATGATATGTGTCAGTTAAAGTTTGAAGTGACTGCTTGAGAAGTACTGAGCGCTGCATAGTTGGTACGCTCCTGTAGCACAGTGGCTGGTTTTTATTTACAAATTATCTTTACAATTCACACCACACACTCAAGTAATTTCCACTAAAACTATATCTTAAAAAAATATAGAACTGAAAGGTTGAACCTAATTTTGGAGTTCCATATTTTCCTAAATTGCCATCTTCAAATAGAATTTGAGAAAAGTTCAGTGAATATTTGAAAACATTAAAAATCGAGACTACCTAATTTGTGTGTGTCTGTACAAAACAGGTTTGAATATGGAAGCCACCGTCTCTTTACTCAGTACTTGCAGACACCAGGGGAGCTGAGGAGGGCTCCAGGCATGAAGCCAAGTACGGACCCCACCCTTATCAGCTGAGACCAGGCTCATAGAGCATGATGGTTTTGCTCTTAAACATTTCCTACCACCCAATCAGACACACTAACTGAGTGTCACATGTATCTGACAATCAGAATTGGTGGTGTGGATACAGAAGATATACAGAGTTTTGATGATACCAGTGCCTGCCTGCTTCATTTCCACAGAACTGAAACAGCACAGCACTCTTTCAGATGACCTGCTACACGACTTAGTTTATTTTAAAATTTGCACGACAAAAGAACGTGGAGGTAGGAAACATCCATTGCATTCATTTTCTTCCACTTATCCAGTTCAGGTTTGAAGTTGGGGTGGGGGATACTTTTGCTGCACTCATTTTTACAAAAATGCTATGATTTTTAAATCAACTAGGTGTTCTAATAGCAGTAAGTTTGATGTGTTAAGTAGCTGGTTTATATATTTAAGTTAAAATTTCAAATAATTTCTTTTCAGGTCTGTGATCTAATGTGAAACACTTTTAAATTTGTAACGGGGAAGCCAGCAGAATCAGATCATGGTGAGTACTCTTCCAAATTATTACTTCTCCATAACAAACATACAGGATGTGCAATTTATAAATATTTCAAGGTAAAATATATGTATATAAATACATTTTCATTTTCTGTCACTGAAAAACACCACAAGCCCTTAGGCTTGTAGGAAACATACACATATATATATATATATATATATATATATATATATATATATATATATATATATATATATATAACAAAACTGAAATTAGCATGTTTCCTAGGAGAGTAGAAAAGTGGGACTTAGCCAAAGCAGAGTCTTTAGTGTTTTCTTTTTTAGCTTTGTTCAGTATCTCATCTACTTCAGAGAGGTTCAGCAATTTCCCAAAACTTACCCCATAAACCAAAGGTTGAAGTTGGTATCAAGGTCTCTATGTCATTGGTAAAGTCCAGGTTGTATAGAGTCATCCTTTGATAGCTGACCACTCTGTAGATACAGCACTTCATATCTCAATCTGTTTAAAAGACTAAAATAGACCTATTTTAAGAAAGATTGTTATATATGCTTCATATAGTCTTAGGGTAGCAATAATGTTTTTCATCCGCAGGAAAAATTTAATCCACATACTCATCAGTTAGGGAATTTTTGAAAACAATATCATTTAAATAGCAACAGTAAATACTCACCATTACTATTGCAAAGTAGAGGCCAATATTTGCATGAAGAATAGCGTATCTATAAAGCATCAAAATTCTCTACTGACCTCAAAGCCGTTTCATTTTCAGAGTACAACATTCAGCACTTTTTTCTTAAATGTAGAGACAGGATGTGTTCACATTTATTTTATCCAACTGGTAGGTGACACATTAAAGATATAATAGAAATACAAACAGCTATGAATTTAAAGACTAAATGTTTACATATTTTTATTTCAGATGAACAAAATGTAAACAGAGCCAAAATGAGTCTAATGAAGAGTGAAAAATTTGGGATGTTTATATTTCCGAATAATCGCACCAACGGTTGCCACCTTCTCACCAAGCTTTCTGCCGATGGTCTCGGAGCCTCGTGCAGGTCTTCAGTCTCGTCCCTGCTGTTCTTTGATCTTAGCCATGGTGGTTAGAATGGAAGAAATCAGTTCTGTGCTTAGGTGTGCTTCATACACATAATGAGTTGAGATCAGGAGTCGTGACTGATTGTAATCTGAGTTCCACATGGGTGCACAGCCAATCATAGGAGCCAGATTTCAGGCTGGGATGTAAGGGATCAAATACTTTTATGTAATGTGTTTTTTCTGGATTTTTTTGTTGATACTCTGTACCGTATAGATTAGACACTTTTCATTTTGTAAGTGAGCAAACTTACAAAATTAGCAGGGATCAAATAATTATTTGCCTCACTGTATGATCTGATAAAAGAAAAAGCTGCAAATTTTTTTTTTACTCAAAAGTTCACATTATCATTGTTCAAAATAAAAAAAAACAAACACTTGTAATTCAGAAATATAAAAAGAAGAGTAGAAACCACAACAATAACACATATGTGCTGTAACTTACACTGGCTACTTAGGTTTTCAGCATCATAAGAAGTTGACCCAAAGACACATTTATATTCCAGGTTTCCAAGAATCCAACTGCAAAGCAAAAAACTCATAAATAAAAAAAATACAAGAATCAAGATAATGATTAAAAAATGTCATAAATAAAATGGTAATAGTATAAATCATATTAGTATAAAATTGAATAGGCAAAAAAAAAATCTAAATAAAATCTCACAAAAGTAGAAAGTGAAGTTCAGTGAGCAACTACAGCCAAAGCCTGGTCACCTTTAGATTTTAGACAAGAAAGGGTCACTGAGAGGAGATGTTGGGAGCATGACCTCAATGACCTGGAGGTAAAATAGACTTATGATTGCAGCCATTTCCCAACTCTCTGTCAACAGTGCTCGTGGGCATTAATAAATGGTCATGACAATTTGCATAGTAATAATCTTGAAACTGGGCTTTTGCCTGATTTTTGGCAATGGTGCCGGTTTCTGTGATTATGAAACTATACTGTTTATAAGGCTGACTGAAAAAGTCAGCTGGCTGAGTGAAATATTTCTCCCACTAAAAATGTCCAATTTAGTCCACCTCCAAATGACTCCAATTACTGGTGTACTATAAAACAGCAGTTAAAACATTACTCTACAAATGGCAGATATGTTATGGGAACAATGTCCAAGACCAAGTTGACTGGTTTAAAATATCAGTACTGTGACTTTTGGGTTCCACATTTTTCAGCCTGCTAGCCACGCAAACAAGTCAACTAACTGTGTCCCGACTGAGTCACCTTTCAGCATCTATTTTACAATAGCTATAGCTATTTGCTAGTAATGTTACTACTCACTCACTTCTACCAGAACAGCCACATCAATAGTAAAGAACTGTAGCAAAGTTTTAGTCAATTTCTTACTTTATGACAGCAGACATGTTTCAACAAGCCAACTGTACCTTTTCCCCACACTAGCTTACTAAATTAAAACACTGCTGGTGCCACCACTAAGAACAGGAAAACGATGCAAGTTCATTATAGTCAGTTACATATAGAGAAAAAAATACTAATTTGATTATCACCACATTTCATAGTAGTTATCATTTGCTAACTAGAGCCTTACATTTGTTTTTCATATTGCACATTAACCCTATGTGAAAATACCCACATAAAAACACTACCATAGTAAAAAAAAAAAGAAAAGTAATATATATGGTCCTGTGAATATTTGCCCTCTTCGTAATTTTTTTCATATTTGTTATATTGTTTTAGATACATTTAAATATTAGACAAGATAACCCAAATAAATGTAAATTATGATTTTTAAATGATGATTTACTAAAAGGAAAATGATAAAAACTTAGAACAATGGTAAAAATTCCAGGAGTGGCTGGCCTACCAAAAATTACTCCAAGAATGCATTGAAAACTAATCCAGGAGATCACAATAGAACCCAGAACTAAGGAACTGTAGACCTTATTTGTCTCAGTTAAGGTCAGTGTTCGTGATTCAACAATTAAAAAGAGACTGGGCAAAAATGGCGACCATGGGAGAGTTCTAAAGCAAAACTACTGCTGACCAAAAAGAACATAAAGGCTTGTCTCACATTTGCCAAATGAAAACATCTTGATCCCCAAGAAATATTCTGTGGACTGGTTTTCATCCTGTCACACCTGGCATTAAACTAATACAGCATTTCATAAAAAGAATGTCATACCAACATACCAACCTCCACAACAACATAGTGGAGGCAATGTGATGGTCTGGGGTTGCTTTGCTTCTTCAGGACTTCGAGACAAAATTGATAAAAGGACGAATTTTGCTCGCTGTCAGAAAATCCTGAAGGGAAATGTCCTTCCATCAGTTCGTGCTCTGAAGCTCAAGCTTGGGTTATGCAACAGGAAATTAACTGAAAAACACCAGCAAGTCCACCTCTGTATGGCTTAGGGGGTAAAAAAAGAGTTGGAGTGGCCAAATAAAGGTCCTGACTTAAATCCAAATGAGATCCTTTGGCATGACATTAAACAAGCCGTTAATGCTCAAACACTTCCGTGTAGTGGAATAAAAATTCCTCCAAAGAGATGTCAAAGACTTCCATATTTTGCTGCCAAAAAACCCACAATTACTTTCTTTCATTTCAACATGATTAATTCTCAAAGACTGAACATCTGCAGGTATATATGAAAAGTACAAAATAGGTTTAGATGAAAATAAGTCATATAAGATAGAAGAAGTGCACATTTGCAAATTTAGCAATCTTAACATTACAGTCCCTGACAGAAGTTCTGTCGCTTATCTATGTTGTGGAAACAAAAGCTCATAACCTGACTTTAAATTCATCCATTGGTTTTAGAAATGACTCGTATGAAAGCTGAAACCCTCCCAAATGAGGTTTAATTAACGAAAATAAATTTGCTCACTGCAGAAATATTGATCATTTAATGACCACAGAAAGGTCAGATTTTGGCAAGACAAAAGTTTTGTCGCCCACAGAAAGTAATGTGAAAATCAAACAAATAATTTACTTCAAATACAAAGATATGTTTCATAACATTGGTGAATGAAGTTGTGGTGCTATTAGAGCCATATTTATTATTTTGTGTGACTTCCATGAGCTTGAAGGACTGCATCCATGCGGTTCGACAATGATTCATACAATTTATTGATGAAGTCATCAGGAATAGCAAAGAATGCAGTCTTACATGCCTCCCAGAGTTCATCAAGATTCTTTGGTTTTGTCTTCCAAGCTTCCTCTTTCATTCTACCCCAAACATGCTCAATGATGTTCATGTCTGGTGACTGGGCTGGCCAGTCCTGGAGCACCTTGATCTTCTTCGCCTTGAGGAACTTTGATGTAGAGATGGATGTATGAGATGGAGCGCCATCCTGCTGCAAAATTTGACCCCTTTTATGATTGGAAATGTAAGAGGTAGCTAATACTTCTTGATATTTTAGGCTATTGATATTGCCTTCCACCTTGCAAATGTTTCGCACACCCCCATACTGAATGTAACCCCTGACCATGATCTTTCCACCACCAAACTTAACTGTTTTCTGGGTGAATCTTGGATCCATACGGGCTCCAGTAGGTCTCCTGCAGTATTTGCGGCGGCTGTGGTGTAATTCAACTGAAGATTCATCTGCGAAATCCACCTTCTGCCACTTTTCCAGCGTCCATCCGTTTAGCAGGCTGTGGGCCTTGGCAAATGCCACACGGTTTTTTAATTGCCTTTTGTTTCGTGCTGGCTTCTGGGCACTGATTCGACCATGGAGGCCATTTTGAGACAGAATCCTACAAACTGTTCTAGTTGACACAGGGACTTGAGGTGACCAGGCCTGGTGGAGCTCTGCTACAGTGGAAAAGGGGCTGGCTTTGGATTTTCTAACCAACAAACGTTCTTCCTGAGCAGTTGTCTTACGGGGTCTGCCAGACCTGGGCTTGTCAAAAACATCTCCAGTCTCTTCAAATCTTTTTTTAATTCTTTGTACTTGACGCTGAGACACATTAAAGGTGCCAGCCACCTCTGCAGTGGATCTGGTCTTCAGCCTCTTGATAATCAAGGCTTTGGTCGCAGGGTGCATTTTTGGCATGATGTCAGAAGTCAAGTTGCAGTTCAAGTGAAGGTCTGGGGCGCTGGGGATCTTTTTATACACACCCACTAATTAACCGATCAATTAGTGAGCACAGGTGAGGCTGTAAACTAGGATTGGGTGCATTATATGACAAGGTGACAAAACTTTTGTCTTGCCAAAATCTGACCTTTCTGTGTTCATTAAATGATCAATATTTCTGCAGTGAAGCAAATTTATTTTTCGTAAATTAAACCTCATTTGGGAGGGTTTCAGCTTTCATATGAGTCATTTCTAAAACCAATGGATGAATTTAAAGTCAGGTTATAAGCTTTTGTTTCCACAACATGGATAAGTGACAGAACTTCTGTCAGGGACTGTAGAAGTAAGTGGACTATACCCTGACTGGACTTGTTATCCCTTGCAAACTAGAAAATTGAGCTTTCTAATAGTGATTACAAAATTTATTTTAACTCCAGCCAAAATCTCTCCTAAATCTGAGTAATTAAATGGAATGGTTCTTATATAGTCCTTTTGTACTCAAGCACTGAAAGCACTTTTCGTACAACAAGCCTCATTCACACAAGCACTTTTTTCTATACCCAAGTCCTTTCTAACTAACATTCACACTCTGATAAATGCATTGGAGAGTAACTTGGGTTTCAATATCTTGCCCAAGGATACGTTGGCACACAGACTGGAGCAGCCAGGGATCGAACCACCAATATTAGTAGGTAACCTGCAAGACCCCCTGAGCTACAGCCACCCTTAAAAAGGTCATCTGAAATTTTGAAGTATGGAGGTCACAGGTTTATATAAGCAAGTTAAAACAAAGCAAAAGAAACCCAATGTTTCTTCTTAAGCTCTTACAATTATGCATTTCCTTCTTCTAGTCTAATAATGATTTCATAAACTTTGCCTTGCTGTAGGCATAGATTTCTAGAATATTTTGTTTCACATTTCTTGTTAGACTTGTATATGTGTTACTCATAATTGCCCCTATGCAAAGTTAAAACTTAACTGCAACAAACTGAGAATCAGCATCTATCGTGAGTTTGAGGTGTAGTTTTCCAGGATAACATACAGCAATAGGTTCATTTCTGCTTGTCACATGAGGATAGGTTCCACTGCTGAATCTTCCGAGATCAGTCTCTATTAATGGGCTACGTACCACAGGCCTTTAAGGTACCAGTAATTAAACTGTTACTTAAAAAGCCATCATCTGACCCAGCTATCTTAGGCCAATCTCCAACTTTCTTTAATCTCAAAAATTCCAGAGAGGGACAGTAGTTAAACAGCTAACTAGTTTTCTGCAGAAAAATAGTTTATTTGAAGAGTTTCAGTCAGGATTCAGAATTCATTGCAGTACAGAAACAGCACTGGTGCAGGTTACAAATGATGTTCTTACGGTCTTGGACAGTGGACTCATTTCTGTCAGTGTAGTGTTCAGTACTGTTGACTATAATATTTTACTACAGAGATTAGAGCATGCCGTAAGTATTAAAGGTACTCTGCTGCAGTGGTTTGAATCATATCACTCTAACAGACTCCAATTTGTTCATGTAAATGGGGAGTCTTCTTCACACTTGAAGGTTAATTATGGAGTTCCACAGGGTTCTGTGCTGGGACCAATTCTATTTACATTATACATTATTTATCTATTTATGAAGCCAGATGACACACACCAATGAGTTAAACTCCTGGAATGTCTTAAAGCCATAAAGGCCTGGATGACCTCTAATTTCCTTCTTCTAAATTTAGAGAATTCTCAGGTTATTGTACTCAGCCCTACAAATCTTAGAAACATGGTGTTAAACCAGATACTGTCATGATCCTGGGCTGGTGGCCCAGTGTTTTGTGTTCTTTTGGTTCTGTTTAGTTTTCTTTTGTGTAGGTCTTCAGTTTGTTATAGTTTTGAGTTTTACTTGGTTTATTTCCCGTTCTTGTCTTCCCTGTGTTCTTGTGTTTCTGGTGTCCAGGAAGAGATGGAGAAATATTGGGATGCACTGGAAGGCAGCGAAGAACAGCTGGAAGTGAAGACCCAAACCAAATGGACAAATTTTCGAGTAAAGAAAAAGAGAAAGGAGCTTGAGGATCTGCTGGAGAAGATAATGAAAGAGAGGGATGAGTTAGAAATCATGAAGATAAAAATAATGCGACAAAAGGAAGGGGTTGAACAAAAACTGGAAGATACTGTTGCTGAGATGAAAATTAAAACAGAAAATGCTGGTGCAGAAATGATCAACACCTGGGAGAAAATGCTGCGAACCCAAAGGAAGATGGGAAAGAACCAAGAAGAAATCAAAAACTGCATGGTAAGTATTATTTCATCATGTTAAATTGTGGACCAATAATAAGGCTTTTCAAAGTATAAAAGTATTTCATAAAATAAATGACAACTGCTTCCTTTTTAGCTATGTCTTATGTAAGGGTCTCCTGACATAACACAGGATTGTTATTAAACTTATTTTGAGTTGAAAGGGATTCAGCAGTTTGCAACAATGATTCCTTTATTAACCATATGAATTTGGTGAAAGACCACAGCAGCACGTGTACAGTATTAAACATTCCAATACAGTAGTAAAGCTGTAAGTCACCTCTAGCCTATTTTTCTTTCTAGATTACTGCCAAAGGACATTTAGCCTTAACCTCTGAAAGACTTTAACTTTAGCTTTAACTCAGATTTAAATTGTAATTTATGTATGCATGATTTTTCTGACTATTAAAGGGTAAGGTTGCTGATATTCACTTTTGTTTTTACTGTCAATGAATCCCAGATTGAAACAATCAAAATGCGATGCAGGAGTGACGCTAAATGAAATGTGGTTCATATGATGTTTTATTAGTGCTCTGAATGGTGGCACAGGAACCTGACCAAAACTGAAACAAGGCTGGGACCCTTTAATGTGGCACTATAAGAATCATAAAAAGACATTTATACATTTTCTGCTTCACAACTGGATGCATGTAAATTCTTGAGATGCTAAAACACATGCTGTTTGCCCTGCTGTAACCTTACTGGATATCTTCATTCAGTGATTTTAGCCTACTAATGTAAAGCTCAACAATTTACATGTTTAAAACATTCCTTTGACAGACAATTTTATCACACTTAGACAGAGGTGGCAAAATTACAGACAATCTGTACTTAAGCAAAAGTACAAGTACTTGTGTTAAAAAAAACTACTCTGCTAAAAGTTGAAGTACTGGTTCAACTTCTTTACTCAAGTAAAAGTAAAAAAGTACAGGCTCTGAAATGTACTCAAAGTAAGAAAGTAAAAGTAGTTCTTTGGAGGACGTTTCTACCTGCTATTTTTGTGTAAAGCTAACTGAACCTCATTATATATTATTGTAATAATATAAAATAATACATGAGAATACAAATGTTATTCCAATCTAAACTTTAATCCTAATGAATGCACTCAGCTTGAATCTGTTCTGTAGGACACAAACTGTGAAAGTGAATTTAAACACAGCTCTGTTCTCTGTGTCCTCCATAGTAGAGGGTGACTGTGCCTCCACCTAAACACCAACATGAGGATACTCAGGGGTTACAGTGGGATTCAGAAGGTGGAGGAACCCTAAGATCAGCTGTAGTGGCTCTGCATGGGGAGAAGAATCACAGCTTTCTATTGTAGCTGCAGTAAATGATGTTGGTGTGCAGGCTGTGATCAGCTGACCTGCTGCTGCTGCTCTGAGGTTTACTGCTCTGTGTGGATGAAGTGAACTCACAAAGATGTAACCCAGTATTTCACAGCTCTCTGAGCTGATCTCCATCCCCTACACTGACAGCATACAGGCTGTAGAAATGTTGGATTCAGTGAATGAATCTCAGCATCAGCAGCTTTGATTCAAACTCATCTCTGCTGCACTGATGTAACCTGTAACTCTGACCATGAACACAGCCTCTGTGCACCAACACAGAGCTTTACTGTAAATACAGTACAACAAGCTAACCTGTTTATTACATGCTAAACTGCAGTATTTTCATACAATCTTTGAATTACACAAAGTCAGCATACTTCAGTTTGTGTTGCAGTCCTTCCCTTTAAATCTAACCTCTCTTCTTCCTCTCCTGTCCTCTTTCTCCATCTCTGAGTGAACTTCTCTCTTTCTTTTTTCTCCCTGGAAATACAGCAGCTCTTCTTTAGCTAGCAGATACACGAAAAACAAAAAAGCAAATAATTTGTCTTCTTTTTTTGTGAAGGAAAAGCTGACATCCATGAAAGCTTGGATCAACAAATGGATACTGTCACACTCTACAATCAAACAGACTTTTTCAGTGAATGCATCTAGACCACAAGAACCAAAGAAAGAAACACACAGAGACTCCCGCAAAAATCAAGCATCAGGAATTCCAAAGGAAGAGGGGGGAGCAGAAATTATACCAGAAACTTTAGAAGATCAGCATCAAAATGAAGAAATCAAAGAACAACAAAATAAGGATTTTGAGCCCAAACATCTTTTTGCAACAGATAAAAAAGGAGAGCAGGATATTTGCTTACAGAGGGAAACTGAAATTCATAAAAAAGCAATAGATGATGATGAGACAGAATTACTGATAATTGTAAGAGACAGCAGAGAAGTGGAAAAACTGATATCTAACCTTAAACAGCAAGAAGAGGAAATAAAGGGGCAAATAAAGTATACTGTTGATGACATGGAAGAAAAAGGTCAAGACATTAAAAGGCTCATCATGGAAATAAATGACCTGCAGAAGCAGAGGCCATACAATTTAACTGCAATCAGGGAAACTGAAAATGTGGGGCAAGGATGGACTAAACTGTTGGAGGAAACTGACCACAGACATGTTTTGATAGTGAAAAGCAAAGTTTTCAAATCTGAAAAAATGAAATATAAGGAGGAGAACAGCAAACAAATAAAACATGAGTCTGACTTGACAAGAGTGGATGTTAGTGAGGAGTCAGGAGAAGAGATACAGAAACAAGCTGAGCAGACCGATAGAGAGGACACAGGAAGAGCTGATATACAAAGACTTAGAGCAGAGATTTATAGAACACAAGAGATTATAAGAATGGTAAAAGGAGGACTGGAGAACCCAGAGGAAAAAAGTAACATGGACAGAGATCAAAAGAATGAAGGTGGTGAAATTGAAGGATTGCTAAAAGATATCACACAGTTTCAGGCATTTTTAGAAATGGTGAAAAGCACAATGAAGCAAAGTGAAGTACATATGACAGAAGAAATGAGCAGTATGAAATCAATGAAAACTGCAGTGAAAAAGAAGAGAAGAGAACTAGATCAAAGGTTAGAAAAAACTTTGAAAGAGAGAGATGAATTAGAAATCTTGAAAATAAAAATGCAAAGACAAACTGAACTGATTCAGCAGAATTTTGAGAAAATGGCAAAAGTTAAGTGCACTATAGAAAAAATGGCTGCTAAGGCCAGAAAGAAAAGTGCAGAGACAGAAATTAATATGAAGGAGACAGAAATAAAGCTGAGACAGTTCAAAGACCTTTACTGCATGACTGAAGCAGCAAAACAAGACATGGAAGCTAATTTTACACCTAAAGAAAGAGCTGGCCAAGATTTCAAGACTGAAATTATGAAGACAAAGGACACAGAAAGGGACAAACTGACAGGTGACACAATGGGCAAAGAAACTGAAGAAACAGAAATCCTCAGAAAAGTTACAGAGAAACTGAAGGAAATAAAACTTACATTAGACAGTTTGGGCCACAAAAATGGTGAAACTGAGCAAACTAAAACTTCAGTTAGTGAAGAAGTTAAACAAATGATGGAGAGAAAAGAGACCGAGATGATGAAACAGATCCAAACAGAGATGGGGAATGTGAGAATAGCAAAACAGCAAGCTGTAAAGGAAATACAGGAGTTGAACCATTTACGGGAGAAAACTGAAAGCCATAAACAGGAGATTATTGAGAGAGTACAAAAGAGCCAAACAGAAATGGAGCTCCTGCGGTCAAAGCTGGAAATAAAGAGAAATGAATGTGAGCACTGTTTTAGAAAGACCATGAGAAAAAAGGAGGAAATTGAAATAATGTGGAATGAAATACAACAAGAAAAGAAAACACTGAGGAGAGAAACCAAAAAGAAAAGAAGAGAATTAGACCAAAGACTGGAGAGGATAATGAGAGAGAGGGATGAAGTAGAAGTGCTGAGGGTAAAACTAAATCGACAAAAGGAAGAGCTGGTTGAGGAGAAGCAGACTATCAAAAATCATAATCTGTTCATCTACCTACACAGTGAACATGAAAAACATTTGGAAAACAAAGATGTGAACATCTTCATGGAGAAACTAAAACAACACAGCTCAAAAGTCTATTATCCTATTATTTACATGCAAACCATGAAAGAGAAGATTCATATAGACAAGGGAACAATAAAGAGAGAAATAAAAATTCTAGAAAAAGTAAATGCTGATTTAGAAAGACAAAGAAAAGGACTCAGGGAATTTGAAGCCTTGAATATGATTATAAGGAACAATATGGAGAGATTGAAATGTCAGCTAAAGATAATCTTTGAAAAGTTAACCATCCAAGACAGAGCAGAGATGAATGATGATATCCAAAAACAAAAACTTGAGATCAGACTAGAAAATGTTAAAAGGGAAAGACAAGAGATGGAAGTATTGATGTCTGAGTTGGAGATGAAGAAAAAAGAAAACGAAAAGGTTATCAAAAGAAGCAATCAAAAAGAGCAGGAGATGAAAAAAGTATGTGCTGCCCTGAAAGAAGAAAGAATTGCAATCAAGAGAGAAAGACAGTGGAGAAAGAAGGAGCTCAACAAGCAAAGGAAGAGGATCACTGGGCAAAGAGATGAACTGAAAATGAAGCAGAAACTGCAAAGAGGAAACGACGAAAACAAATGTCAAATTGAGGAGATGATGAAAAGAGGAATTCCCATGGAAAACCACTGGCAGCTGATGAAAATATGTTTGGAGAAATGTAAACAGATAAAGATACAGACTGAAATTATGATTGGAGTAATTCAGGATGAAAAACAACACATGCAAGATGAGGCTAGACTGAGCATGTTGAAGAGAAAAGAAATAATAAATATGAAAATGGAGGTTAAACAACAAAAGGAAATGATAAAGTGCGCATTAAAAAACATGCAACAACTACAAAAATATTTGGAACAGTTAGAGAGAAATATCACACAAGAGCAAAACAGGAAAGACAGAAGACGAAGGCAACAATTTCAGTTTGACAAACAACATCCTGATAAACTGACTGTGAACCTGACAGATGATGAAGAAGATCTGGAAAGATTGACTGAGATGATGAAGGGAACTCATCAGCTGAAGATAGACACACAAGAACTGGAAAAAGAACAGGTCAGCGAGATGAAAACTGACATTGACAAAGAAAGAGAACTGATGTTGGATGAAAAGAGAAATATGGAAGAAGAAAGGTCTGAGCTAAAATGAGAGAAAAACAACTCATGGATAAAATGAAGATGAAAGACACCCTGAAAGTGAAAGTTGATGAGCTGAAGGAGAACATAAAACAGAAAATGGGCAGATTACTACAAGGCCATGAAGCTGTACTAAGGCTGATCGCTGTGTTGGAAGAAAAGCATGCAAATTGTGATGAACAGAAAGAAAATATTGTCAATGTTACTGAAATGTTAGAGAGAGAAAAGGAAACTCTACAATGTATCCGCTCAGACTTGGTCACCCACAGAGACTGCATGGAAAATGAATGGAAGCAGCAGTTTGAGTTGGAAAGACAAGATCTTGATAAGTTGAAAGCAGATCTGACACGTGACAGAGACGTTCTGGATAGAGAAGCTGAGACAATAAATAAAGAGAAACTGGACTTGAAGCTGATGAGATCTGAAATCCAGAAACAATTCGATATATTGGAACAAAAGAAACAAAAAATAACAGAAGAAAGAGACTCAGTGGAAATCTCAAAGACTGAACTACTACACAATATGGAACATGTAACCAGCCTCTTTAATTTGATAAATGAGGAGAAAGCAAATATTAGAACTCTGAGAGTTCAGGTTCAAACTGAAAGAGAAAGAATAGAAAATATCATGAGTAACCTTACCTTAAAAGAAGAAGAACAAAGAGGGAAGGAAGATGACCTCAGAAGACAAACAGAAGAACTGGAGAGTCTGATGAGAACTCTGAATAAGAAGCAAGAAGAGATCGAAGCCTCCATAAACATCATGAATGAAGAAAAAGAACAGGTCAACAAGATGAAAACTGACATTGACAAAGAAAGAGAACTGTTGTTGGATGAAAAGAGAAATATGGAAGAAGAAAGGTCTGAGCTGAAAATGAGAGAAAAACAACTCATGGATAAAATGAAGATGAAAGACACCCTGAAAGTGAAAGTTGATGAGCTGAAGGAGAACATAAAACAGAAAATGGGCAGATTACTACAAGGCCATGAAGCTGTACTAAGGCTGATTGCTGTGTTGGAAGAAAAGCATGCAAATTGTGATGAACAGAAAGAAAATATTGTCAATGTTACTGAAATGTTAGAGAGAGAAAAGGAAACTCTACAATGTATCCGCTCAGACTTGGTCACCCACAGAGACTGCATGGAAAATGAATGGAAGCAGCAGTTTGAGTTGGAAAGACAAGATCTTGATAAGCTGAAAGCAGATCTGACACGTGACAGAGATGTTCTGGATAGAGAAGCTGAGACAATAAATAAAGAGAAACTGGACTTGAAGCTGATGAGATCTGAAATCCAGAAACAATTCGATATATTGGAACAAAAGAAACAAAAAATAACAGAAGAAAGAGACTCAGTGGAAATCTCAAAGACTGAACTACTACACAATATGGAACATGTAACCAGCCTCTTTAATTTGATAAATGAGGAGAAAGCAAATATTAGAACTCTGAGAGTTCAGGTTCAAACTGAAAGAGAAAGAATAGAAAATATCATGAGTAACCTTACCTTAAAAGAAAAAGAAAAAGGAGGGAAGGAAGATGACCTCAGAAGACAAACAGAAGAACTGGAGAGTCTGATGAGAACTCTGAATAAGAAGCAAGAAGAGATCGAAGCCTCCATAAACATCATGAATGAAGAAAAAGAACAGGTCAACGAGATGAAAACTGACATTGACAAAGAAAGAGAACTGATGTTGGATGAAAAGAGAAATATGGAAGAAGAAAGGTCTGAGCTGAAAATGAGAGAAAAACAAATCATGGATAAAATGAAGATGAAAGACACCCTGAAAGTGAAAGTTGATGAGCTGAAGGAGAACATAAAACAGAAAATGGGCAGATTACTACAAGGCCATGAAGCTGTACTAAGGCTGATCGCTGTGTTGGAAGAAAAGCATGCAAATTGTGATGAACAGAAAGAAAATATTGTCAAGGTTACTGAAATGTTAGAGAGAGAAAAGGAAACTCTAGAATGTATCCGCTCAGACTTGGTCACCCACAGAGACTGCATGGAAAATGAATGGAAGCAGCAGTTTGAGTTGGAAAGACAAGATCTTGATAAGCTGAAAGCAGATCTGACACGTGACAGAGACGTTCTGGATAGAGAAGCTGAGACAATAAATAAAGAGAAACTGGACTTGAAGCTGATGAGATCTGAAATCCAGAAACAATTCGATATATTGGAACAAAAGAAACAAAAAATAACAGAAGAAAGAGACTCAGTGGAAATCTCAAAGACTGAACTACTACACAATATGGAACATGTAACCAGCCTCTTTAATTTGATAAATGAGGAGAAAGCAAATATTAGAACTCTGAGAGTTCAGGTTCAAACTGAAAGAGAAAGAATAGAAAATATCATGAGTAACCTTACCTTAAAGGAAGAAGAACAAAGAGGGAAGGAAGATGACCTCAGAAGACAAACAGAAGAACTGGAGAGTCTGATGAGAACTCTGAATAAGAAGCAAGAAGAGATCGAAGCCTCCAGAAACATCATGAATGAAGAAAAAGAACAGGTCAACAAGATGAAAACTGACATTGACAAAGAAAGAGAACTGATGTTGGATGAAAAGAGAAATATGGAAGAAGAAAGGTCTGAGCTAAAAATGAGAGAAAAACAACTCATGGATAAAATGAAGATGAAAGACACCCTGAAAGTGAAAGTTGATGAGCTGAAGGAGAACATAAAACAGAAAATGGGCAGATTACTACAAGGCCATGAAGCTGTACTAAGGCTGATCGCTGTGTTGGAAGAAAAGCATGCAAATTGTGATGAACAGAAAGAAAATATTGTCAATGTTACTGAAATGTTAGAGAGAGAAAGGGAAACTCTACAATGTATCCGCTCAGACTTGGTCACCCACAGAGACTGCATGGAAAATGAATGGAAGCAGCAGTTTGAGTTGGAAAGACAAGATCTTGATAAGCTGAAAGCAGATCTGACACGTGACAGAGACGTTCTGGATAGAGAAGCTGAGACAATAAATAAAGAGAAACTGGACTTGAAGCTGATGAGATCTGAAATCCAGAAACAATTCGATATATTGGAACAAAAGAAACAAAAAATAACAGAAGAAAGAGACTCAGTGGAAATCTCAAAGACTGAACTACTACACAATATGGAACATGTAACCAGCCTCTTTAATTTGATAAATGAGGAGAAAGCAAATATTAGAACTCTGAGAGTTCAGGTTCAAACTGAAAGAGAAAGAATAGAAAATATCATGAGTAACCTTACCTTAAAAGAAGAAGAACAAAGAGGGAAGGAAGATGACCTCAGAAGACAAACAGAAGAACTGGAGAGTCTGATGAGAACTCTGAATAAGAAGCAAGAAGAGATCGAAGCCTCCAGAAACATCATGAATGAAGAAAAAGAACAGGTCAACAAGATGAAAACTGACATTGACAAAGAAAGAGAACTGATATTGGATGAAAAGAGAAATATGGAAGAAGAAAGGTCTGAGCTGAAAATGAGAGAAAAACAACTCATGGATAAAATGAAGATGAAAGACACCCTGAAAGTGAAAGTTGATGAGCTGAAGGAGAACATAAAACAGAAAATGGGCAGATTACTACAAGGCCATGAAGCTGTACTAAGGCTGATTGCTGTGTTGGAAGAAAAGCATGCAAATTGTGATGAACAGAAAGAAAATATTGTCAATGTTACTGAAATGTTAGAGAGAGAAAGGGAAACTCTACAATGTATCCGCTCAGACTTGGTCACCCACAGAGACTGCATGGAAAATGAATGGAAGCAGCAGTTTGAGTTGGAAAGACAAGATCTTGATGAGCTGAAAGCAGATCTGACACGTGACAGAGACGTTCTGGATAGAGAAGCTGAGACAATAAATAAAGAGAAACTGGACTTGAAGCTGATGAGATCTGAAATCCAGAAACAATTCGATATATTGGAACAAAAGAAACAAAAAATAACAGAAGAAAGAGACTCAGTGGAAATCTCAAAGACTGAACTACTACACAATATGGAACATGTAACCAGCCTCTTTAATTTGATAAATGAGGAGAAAGCAAATATTAGAACTCTGAGAGTTCAGGTTCAAACTGAAAGAGAAAGAATAGAAAATATCATGAGTAACCTTACCTTAAAAGAAGAAGAACAAAGAGGGAAGGAAGATGACCTCAGAAGACAAACAGAAGAACTGGAGAGTCTGATGAGAACTCTGAATAAGAAGCAAGAAGAGATCGAAGCCTCCAGAAACATCATGAATGAAGAAAAAGAACAGGTCAACAAGATGAAAACTGACATTGACAAAGAAAGAGAACTGATGTTGGATGAAAAGAGAAATATGGAAGAAGAAAGGTCTGAGCTGAAAATGAGAGAAAAACAACTCATGGATAAAATGAAGATGAAAGACACTCTGAAAGTGAAAGTTGATGAGCTGAAGGAGAACATAAAACAGAAAATGGGCAGATTACTACAAGGCCATGAAGCTGTACTAAGGCTGATTGCTGTGTTGGAAGAAAAGCATGCAAATTGTGATGAACAGAAAGAAAATATTGTCAATGTTACTGAAATGTTAGAGAGAGAAAGGGAAACTCTACAATGTATCCGCTCAGACTTGGTCACCCACAGAGACTGCATGGAAAATGAATGGAAGCAGCAGTTTGAGTTGGAAAGACAAGATCTTGATAAGCTGAAAGCAGATCTGACACGTGACAGAGACGTTCTGGATAGAGAAGCTGAGACAATAAATAAAGAGAAACTGGACTTGAAGCTGATGAGATCTGAAATCCAGAAACAATTCGATATATTGGAACAAAAGAAACAAAAAATAACAGAAGAAAGAGACTCAGTGGAAATCTCAAAGACTGAACTACTACACAATATGGAACATGTAACCAGCCTCTTTAATTTGATAAATGAGGAGAAAGCAAATATTAGAACTCTGAGAGTTCAGGTTCAAACTGAAAGAGAAAGAATAGAAAATATCATGAGTAACCTTACCTTAAAAGAAGAAGAACAAAGAGGGAAGGAAGATGACCTCAGAAGACAAACAGAAGAACTGGAGAGTCTGATGAGAACTCTGAATAAGAAGCAAGAAGAGATCGAAGCCTCCAGAAACATCATGAATGAAGAAAAAGAACAGGTCAACGAGATGAAAACTGACATTGACAAAGAAAGAGAACTGATGTTGGATGAAAAGAGAAATATGGAAGAAGAAAGGTCTGAGCTGAAAATGAGAGAAAAACAACTCATGGATAAAATGAAGATGAAAGCCACCCTGAAAGTGAAAGTTGATGAGCTGAAGGAGAACATAAAACAGAAAATGGGCAGATTACTACAAGGCCATGAAGCTGTACTAAGGCTGATCGCTGTGTTGGAAGAAAAGCATGCAAATTGTGATGAACAGAAAGAAAATATTGTCAATGTTACTGAAATGTTAGAGAGAGAAAAGGAAACTCTACAATGTATCCGCTCAGACTTGGTCACCCACAGAGACTGCATGGAAAATGAATGGAAGCAGCAGTTTGAGTTGGAAAGACAAGATCTTGATAAGCTGAAAGCAGATCTGACACGTGACAGAGACGTTCTGGATAGAGAAGCTGAGACAATAAATAAAGAGAAACTGGACTTGAAGCTGACGAGATCTGAAATCCAGAAACAATTCGATATATTGGAACAAAAGAAACAAAAAATAACAGAAGAAAGAGACTCAGTGGAAATCTCAAAGACTGAACTACTACACAATATGGAACATGTAACCAGCCTCTTTAATTTGATAAATGAGGAGAAAGCAAATATTAGAACTCTGAGAGTTCAGGTTCAAACTGAAAGAGAAAGAATAGAAAATATCATGAGTAACCTTACCTTAAAAGAAAAAGAAAAAGGAGGGAAGGAAGATGACCTCAGAAGACAAACAGAAGAACTGGAGAGTCTGATGAGAACTCTGAATAAGAAGCAAGAAGAGATCGAAGCCTCCATAAACATCATGAATGAAGAAAAAGAACAGGTCAACGAGATGAAAACTGACATTGACAAAGAAAGAGAACTGTTGTTGGATGAAAAGAGAAATATGGAAGAAGAAAGGTCTGAGCTAAAAATGAGAGAAAAACAACTCATGGATAAAATGAAGATGAAAGACACCCTGAAAGTGAAAGTTGATGAGCTGAAGGAGAACATAAAACAGAAAATGGGCAGATTACTACAAGGCCATGAAGCTGTACTAAGGCTGATTGCTGTGTTGGAAGAAAAGCATGCAAATTGTGATGAACAGAAAGAAAATATTGTCAATGTTACTGAAATGTTAGAGAGAGAAAAGGAAACTCTACAATGTATCCGCTCAGACTTGGTCACCAGCAGAGACTGCATGGAAAATGAATGGAAGCAGCAGTTTGAGTTGGAAAGACAAGATCTTGATGAGCTGAAAGCAGATCTGACACGTGACAGAGACGTTCTGGATAGAGAAGCTGAGACAATAAATAAAGAGAAACTGGACTTGAAGCTGATGAGATCTGAAATCCAGAAACAATTCGATATATTGGAACAAAAGAAACAAAAAATAACAGAAGAAAGAGACTCAGTGGAAATCTCAAAGACTGAACTACTACACAATATGGAAGATGTAACCAGCCTCTTTAATTTGATAAATGAGGAGAAAGCAAATATTAGAACTCTGAGAGTTCAGGTTCAAACTGAAAGAGAAAGAATAGAAAATATCATGAGTAACCTTACCTTAAAAGAAGAAGAACAAAGAGGGAAGGAAGATGACCTCAGAAGACAAACAGAAGAACTGGAGAGTCTGATGAGAACTCTGAATAAGAAGCAAGAAGAGATCGAAGCCTCCAGAAACATCATGAATGAAGAAAAAGAACAGGTCAACGAGATGAAAACTGACATTGACAAAGAAAGAGAACTGATGTTGGATGAAAAGAGAAATATGGAAGAAGAAAGGTCTGAGCTGAAAATGAGAGAAAAACAACTCATGGATAAAATGAAGATGAAAGCCACCCTGAAAGTGAAAGTTGATGAGCTGAAGGAGAACATAAAACAGAAAATGGGCAGATTACTACAAGGCCATGAAGCTGTACTAAGGCTGATCGCTGTGTTGGAAGAAAAGCATGCAAATTGTGATGAACAGAAAGAAAATATTGTCAATGTTACTGAAATGTTAGAGAGAGAAAAGGAAACTCTACAATGTATCCGCTCAGACTTGGTCACCCACAGAGACTGCATGGAAAATGAATGGAAGCAGCAGTTTGAGTTGGAAAGACAAGATCTTGATAAGCTGAAAGCAGATCTGACACGTGACAGAGACGTTCTGGATAGAGAAGCTGAGACAATAAATAAAGAGAAACTGGACTTGAAGCTGATGAGATCTGAAATCCAGAAACAATTCGATATATTGGAACAAAAGAAACAAAAAATAACAGAAGAAAGAGACTCAGTGGAAATCTCAAAGACTGAACTACTACACAATATGGAACATGTAACCAGCCTCTTTAATTTGATAAATGAGGAGAAAGCAAATATTAGAACTCTGAGAGTTCAGGTTCAAACTGAAAGAGAAAGAATAGAAAATATCATGAGTAACCTTACCTTAAAAGAAAAGAAAAAGGAGGGAAGGAAGATGACCTCAGAAGACAAACAGAAGAACTGGAGAGTCTGATGAGAACTCTGAATAAGAAGCAAGAAGAGATCGAAGCCTCCATAAACATCATGAATGAAGAAAAAGAACAGGTCAACGAGATGAAAACTGACATTGACAAAGAAAGAGAACTGTTGTTGGATGAAAAGAGAATTATGGAAGAAGAAAGGTCTGAGCTGAAAATGAGAGAAAAACAACTCATGGATAAAATGAAGATGAAAGACACCCTGAAAGTGAAAGTTGATGAGCTGAAGGAGAACATAAAACAGAAAATGGGCAGATTACTACAAGGCCATGAAGCTGTACTAAGGCTGATTGCTGTGTTGGAAGAAAAGCATGCAAATTGTGATGAACAGAAAGAAAATATTGTCAATGTTACTGAAATGTTAGAGAGAGAAAAGGAAACTCTACAATGTATCCGCTCAGACTTGGTCACCCACAGAGACTGCATGGAAAATGAATGGAAGCAGCAGTTTGAGTTGGAAAGACAAGATCTTGATGAGCTGAAAGCAGATCTGACACGTGACAGAGACGTTCTGGATAGAGAAGCTGAGACAATAAATAAAGAGAAACTGGACTTGAAGCTGATGAGATCTGAAATCCAGAAACAATTCGATATATTGGAACAAAAGAAACAAAAAATAACAGAAGAAAGAGACTCAGTGGAAATCTCAAAGACTGAACTACTACACAATATGGAACATGTAACCAGCCTCTTTAATTTGATAAATGAGGAGAAAGCAAATATTAGAACTCTGAGAGTTCAGGTTCAAACTGAAAGAGAAAGAATAGAAAATATCATGAGTAACCTTACCTTAAAGGAAGAAGAACAAAGAGGGAAGGAAGATGACCTCAGAAGACAAACAGAAGAACTGGAGAGTCTGATGAGAACTCTGAATAAGAAGCAAGAAGAGATCGAAGCCTCCAGAAACATCATGAATGAAGAAAAAGAACAGGTCAACGAGATGAAAACTGACATTGACAAAGAAAGAGAACTGATGTTGGATGAAAAGAGAAATATGGAAGAAGAAAGGTCTGAGCTGAAAATGAGAGAAAAACAACTCATGGATAAAATGAAGATGAAAGCCACCCTGAAAGTGAAAGTTGATGAGCTGAAGGAGAACATAAAACAGAAAATGGGCAGATTACTACAAGGCCATGAAGCTGTACTAAGGCTGATCGCTGTGTTGGAAGAAAAGCATGCAAATTGTGATGAACAGAAAGAAAATATTGTCAATGTTACTGAAATGTTAGAGAGAGAAAGGGAAACTCTAGAATGTATCCGCTCAGACTTGGTCACCCACAGAGACTGCATGGAAAATGAATGGAAGCAGCAGTTTGAGTTGGAAAGACAAGATCTTGATAAGCTGAAAGCAGATCTGACACGTGACAGAGACGTTCTGGATAGAGAAGCTGAGACAATAAATAAAGAGAAACTGGACTTGAAGCTGATGAGATCTGAAATCCAGAAACAATTCGATATATTGGAACAAAAGAAACAAAAAATAACAGAAGAAAGAGACTCAGTGGAAATCTCAAAGACTGAACTACTACACAATATGGAACATGTAACCAGCCTCTTTAATTTGATAAATGAGGCGAAAGCAAATATTAGAACTCTGAGAGTTCAGGTTCAAACTGAAAGAGAAAGAATAGAAAATATCATGAGTAACCTTACCTTAAAAGAAAAAGAAAAAGGAGGGAAGGAAGATGACCTCAGAAGACAAACAGAAGAACTGGAGAGTCTGATGAGAACTCTGAATAAGAAGCAAGAAGAGATCGAAGCCTCCATAAACATCATGAATGAAGAAAAAGAACAGGTCAACAAGATGAAAACTGACATTGACAAAGAAAGAGAACTGTTGTTGGATGAAAAGAGAAATATGGAAGAAGAAAGGTCTGAGCTGAAAATGAGAGAAAAACAACTCATGGATAAAATGAAGATGAAAGACACCCTGAAAGTGAAAGTTGATGAGCTGAAGGAGAACATAAAACAGAAAATGGGCAGATTACTACAAGGCCATGAAGCTGTACTAAGGCTGATTGCTGTGTTGGAAGAAAAGCATGCAAATTGTGATGAACAGAAAGAAAATATTGTCAATGTTACTGAAATGTTAGAGAGAGAAAGGGAAACTCTACAATGTATCCGCTCAGACTTGGTCACCCACAGAGACTGCATGGAAAATGAATGGAAGCAGCAGTTTGAGTTGGAAAGACAAGATCTTGATGAGCTGAAAGCAGATCTGACACGTGACAGAGACGTTCTGGATAGAGAAGCTGAGACAATAAATAAAGAGAAACTGGACTTGAAGCTGATGAGATCTGAAATCCAGAAACAATTCGATATATTGGAACAAAAGAAACAAAAAATAACAGAAGAAAGAGACTCAGTGGAAATCTCAAAGACTGAACTACTACACAATATGGAACATGTAACCAGCCTCTTTAATTTGATAAATGAGGAGAAAGCAAATATTAGAACTCTGAGAGTTCAGGTTCAAACTGAAAGAGAAAGAATAGAAAATATCATGAGTAACCTTACCTTAAAGGAAGAAGAACAAAGAGGGAAGGAAGATGACCTCAGAAGACAAACAGAAGAACTGGAGAGTCTGATGAGAACTCTGAATAAGAAGCAAGAAGAGATCGAAGCCTCCATAAACATCATGAATGAAGAAAAAGAACAGGTCAACGAGATGAAAACTGACATTGACAAAGAAAGAGAACTGTTGTTGGATGAAAAGAGAAATATGGAAGAAGAAAGGTCTGAGCTGAAAATGAGAGAAAAACAACTCATGGATAAAATGAAGATGAAAGACACCCTGAAAGTGAAAGTTGATGAGCTGAAGGAGAACATAAAACAGAAAATGGGCAGATTACTACAAGGCCATGAAGCTGTACTAAGGCTGATCGCTGTGTTGGAAGAAAAGCATGCAAATTGTGATGAACAGAAAGAAAATATTGTCAATGTTACTGAAATGTTAGAGAGAGAAAGGGAAACTCTACAATGTATCCGCTCAGACTTGGTCACCCACAGAGACTGCATGGAAAATGAATGGAAGCAGCAGTTTGAGTTGGAAAGACAAGATCTTGATAAGCTGAAAGCAGATCTGACACGTGACAGAGACGTTCTGGATAGAGAAGCTGAGACAATAAATAAAGAGAAACTGGACTTGAAGCTGATGAGATCTGAAATCCAGAAACAATTCGATATATTGGAACAAAAGAAACAAAAAATAACAGAAGAAAGAGACTCAGTGGAAATCTCAAAGACTGAACTACTACACAATATGGAACATGTAACCAGCCTCTTTAATTTGATAAATGAGGAGAAAGCAAATATTAGAACTCTGAGAGTTCAGGTTCAAACTGAAAGAGAAAGAATAGAAAATATCATGAGTAACCTTACCTTAAAAGAAGAAGAACAAAGAGGGAAGGAAGATGACCTCAGAAGACAAACAGAAGAACTGGAGAGTCTGATGAGAACTCTGAATAAGAAGCAAGAAGAGATCGAAGCCTCCAGAAACATCATGAATGAAGAAAAAGAACAGGTCAACAAGATGAAAACTGACATTGACAAAGAAAGAGAACTGATGTTGGATGAAAAGAGAAATATGGAAGAAGAAAGGTCTGAGCTGAAAATGAGAGAAAAACAACTCATGGATAAAATGAAGATGAAAGCCACCCTGAAAGTGAAAGTTGATGAGCTGAAGGAGAACATAAAACAGAAAATGGGCAGATTACTACAAGGCCATGAAGCTGTACTAAGGCTGATCGCTGTGTTGGAAGAAAAGCATGCAAATTGTGATGAACAGAAAGAAAATATTGTCAATGTTACTGAAATGTTAGAGAGAGAAAAGGAAACTCTAGAATGTATCCGCTCAGACTTGGTCACCCACAGAGACTGCATGGAAAATGAATGGAAGCAGCAGTTTGAGTTGGAAAGACAAGATCTTGATAAGCTGAAAGCAGATCTGACACGTGACAGAGACGTTCTGGATAGAGAAGCTGAGACAATAAATAAAGAGAAACTGGACTTGAAGCTGATGAGATCTGAAATCCAGAAACAATTCGATATATTGGAACAAAAGAAACAAAAAATAACAGAAGAAAGAGACTCAGTGGAAATCTCAAAGACTGAACTACTACACAATATGGAACATGTAACCAGCCTCTTTAATTTGATAAATGAGGAGAAAGCAAATATTAGAACTCTGAGAGTTCAGGTTCAAACTGAAAGAGAAAGAATAGAAAATATCATGAGTAACCTTACCTTAAAAGAAGAAGAACAAAGAGGGAAGGAAGATGACCTCAGAAGACAAACAGAAGAACTGGAGAGTCTGATGAGAACTCTGAATAAGAAGCAAGAAGAGATCGAAGCCTCCAGAAACATCATGAATGAAGAAAAAGAACAGGTCAACGAGATGAAAAATGACATTGACAAAGAAAGAGAACTGTTGTTGTATTAAAATATAAATATGGAAGAAGAAAGGTCTGAGCTGAAAATGAGATAAAAACAACTCATGGATAAAATGAAGATGAAAGACACCCTGAAAGTGAAAGTTGATGAGCTGAAGGAGAACATAAAACAGAAAATGGGCAGATTACTACAAGGCCATGAAGCTGTACTAAGGCTGATCGCTGTGTTGGAAGAAAAGCATGCAAATTGTGAGGAACAGAAAGAAAATATTGTCAATGTTACTGAAATGTTAGAGAGAGAAAAGGAAACTCTACAATGTATCCGCTCAGACTTGGTCACCCACAGAGACTGCATGGAAAATGAATGGAAGCAGCAGTTTGAGTTGGAAAGACAAGATCTTGATAAGCTGAAAGCAGATCTGACACGTGACAGAGACGTTCTGGATAGAGAAGCTGAGACAATAAATAAAGAGAAACTGGACTTGAAGCTGATGAGATCTGAAATCCAGAAACAATTCGATATATTGGAACAAAAGAAACAAAAAATAACAGAAGAAAGAGACTCAGTGGAAATCTCAAAGACTGAACTACTACACAATATGGAACATGTAACCAGCCTCTTTAATTTGATAAATGAGGAGAAAGCAAATATTAGAACTCTGAGAGTTCAGGTTCAAACTGAAAGAGAAAGAATAGAAAATATCATGAGTAACCTTACCTTAAAGGAAGAAGAACAAAGAGGGAAGGAAGATGACCTCAGAAGACAAACAGAAGAACTGGAGAGTCTGATGAGAACTCTGAATAAGAAGCAAGAAGAGATCGAAGCCTCCAGAAACATCATGAATGAAGAAAAAGAACAGGTCAACGAGATGAAAACTGACATTGACAAAGAAAGAGAACTGATGTTGGATGAAAAGAGAAATATGGAAGAAGAAAGGTCTGAGCTGAAAATGAGAGAAAAACAACTCATGGATAAAATGAAGATGAAAGACACCCTGAAAGTGAAAGTTGATGAGCTGAAGGAGAACATAAAACAGAAAATGGGCAGATTACTACAAGGCCATGAAGCTGTACTAAGGCTGATCGCTGTGTTGGAAGAAAAGCATGCAAATTGTGATGAACAGAAAGAAAATATTGTCAATGTTACTGAAATGTTAGAGAGAGAAAAGGAAACTCTACAATGTATCCGCTCAGACTTGGTCACCCACAGAGACTGCATGGAAAATGAATGGAAGCAGCAGTTTGAGTTGGAAAGACAAGATCTTGATAAGCTGAAAGCAGATCTGACACGTGACAGAGACGTTCTGGATAGAGAAGCTGAGACAATAAATAAAGAGAAACTGGACTTGAAGCTGATGAGATCTGAAATCCAGAAACAATTCGATATATTGGAACAAAAGAAACAAAAAATAACAGAAGAAAGAGACTCAGTGGAAATCTCAAAGACTGAACTACTACACAATATGGAACATGTAACATGCCTCTATAATTTGATAAATGAGGAGAAAGCAAATATTAGAACTCTGAGAGTTCAGGTTCAAACTGAAAGAGAAAGAATAGAAAATATCATGAGTAACCTTACCTTAAAAGAAGAAGAACAAAGAGGGAAGGAAG
This sequence comes from Archocentrus centrarchus, assembly GCF_007364275.1. Classification (NCBI taxonomy): domain Eukaryota; kingdom Metazoa; phylum Chordata; class Actinopteri; order Cichliformes; family Cichlidae; genus Archocentrus; species Archocentrus centrarchus. The sequence goes on along the minus strand of NC_044359.1, from coordinate 37,435,233 downwards.
ATGACCTCAGAAGACAAACAGAAGAACTGGAGAGTCTGATGAGAACTCTGAATAAGAAGCAAGAAGAGATCGAAGCCTCCAGAAACATCATGAATGAAGAAAAAGAACAGGTCAACGAGATGAAAACTGACATTGACAAAGAAAGAGAACTGTTGTTGGATGAAAAGAGAAATATGGAAGAAGAAAGGTCTGAGCTAAAAATGAGAGAAAAACAACTCATGGATAAAATGAAGATGAAAGACACCCTGAAAGTGAAAGTTGATGAGCTGAAGGAGAACATAAAACAGAAAATGGGCAGATTACTACAAGGCCATGAAGCTGTACTAAGGCTGATCGCTGTGTTGGAAGAAAAGCATGCAAATTGTGATGAACAGAAAGAAAATATTGTCAATGTTACTGAAATGTTAGAGAGAGAAAAGGAAACTCTACAATGTATCCGCTCAGACTTGGTCACCCACAGAGACTGCATGGAAAATGAATGGAAGCAGCAGTTTGAGTTGGAAAGACAAGATCTTGATAAGCTGAAAGCAGATCTGACACGTGACAGAGACGTTCTGGATAGAGAAGCTGAGACAATAAATAAAGAGAAACTGGACTTGAAGCTGATGAGATATGAAATCCAGAAACAATTCGATATATTGGAACAAAAGAAACAAAAAATAACAGAAGAAAGAGACTCAGTGGAAATCTCAAAGACTGAACTACTACACAATATGGAACATGTAACCAGCCTCTTTAATTTGATAAATGAGGAGAAAGCAAATATTAGAACTCTGAGAGTTCAGGTTCAAACTGAAAGAGAAAGAATAGAAAATATCATGAGTAACCTTACCTTAAAGGAAGAAGAACAAAGAGGGAAGGAAGATGACCTCAGAAGACAAACAGAAGAACTGGAGAGTCTGATGAGAACTCTGAATAAGAAGCAAGAAGAGATCGAAGCCTCCATAAACATCATGAATGAAGAAAAAGAACAGGTCAACAAGATGAAAACTGACATTGACAAAGAAAGAGAACTGATGTTGGATGAAAAGAGAAATATGGAAGAAGAAAGGTCTGAGCTGAAAATGAGAGAAAAACAACTCATGGATAAAATGAAGATGAAAGACACCCTGAAAGTGAAAGTTGATGAGCTGAAGGAGAACATAAAACAGAAAATGGGCAGATTACTACAAGGCCATGAAGCTGTACTAAGGCTGATCGCTGTGTTGGAAGAAAAGCATGCAAATTGTGATGAACAGAAAGAAAATATTGTCAATGTTACTGAAATGTTAGAGAGAGAAAAGGAAACTCTAGAATGTATCCGCTCAGACTTGGTCACCCACAGAGACTGCATGGAAAATGAATGGAAGCAGCAGTTTGAGTTGGAAAGACAAGATCTTGATAAGTTGAAAGCAGATCTGACACGTGACAGAGACGTTCTGGATAGAGAAGCTGAGACAATAAATAAAGAGAAACTGGACTTGAAGCTGATGAGATCTGAAATCCAGAAACAATTCGATATATTGGAACAAAAGAAACAAAAAATAACAGAAGAAAGAGACTCAGTGGAAATCTCAAAGACTGAACTACTACACAATATGGAACATGTAACCAGCCTCTTTAATTTGATAAATGAGGAGAAAGCAAATATTAGAACTCTGAGAGTTCAGGTTCAAACTGAAAGAGAAAGAATAGAAAATATCATTAGTAACCTTACCTTAAAAGAAGAAGAACAAAGAGGGAAGGAAGATGACCTCAGAAGACAAACAGAAGAACTGGAGAGTCTAAAGAGAACTCTGAATAAGAAGCAAGAAGAGATCGAAGCCTCCAGAAACATCATGAATGAAGAAAAAGAACAGGTCAACAAGATGAAAACTGACATTGACAAAGAAAGACAACTGATGTTGGATGAAAAGAGAAATATGGAAGAAGAAAGGTCTGAGCTGAAAATGAGAGAAAAACAACTCATGGATAAAATGAAGATGAAAGACACCCTGAAAGTGAAAGTTGATGAGCTGAAGGAGAACATAAAACAGAAAATGGGCAGATTACTACAAGGCCATGAAGCTGTACTAAGGCTGATCGCTGTGTTGGAAGAAAAGCATGCAAATTGTGATGAACAGAAAGAAAATATTGTCAATGTTACTGAAATGTTAGAGAGAGAAAGGGAAACTCTAGAATGTATCCGCTCAGACTTGGTCACCCACAGAGCCTGCATGGAAAATGAATGGAAGCAGCAGTTTGAGTTGGAAAGACAAGATCTTGATAAGCTGAAAGCAGATCTGACACGTGACAGAGACGTTCTGGATAGAGAAGCTGAGACAATAAATAAAGAGAAACTGGACTTGAAGCTGATGAGATCTGAAATCCAGAAACAATTCGATATATTGGAACAAAAGAAACAAAAAATAACAGAAGAAAGAGACTCAGTGGAAATCTCAAAGACTGAACTACTACACAATATGGAACATGTAACCAGCCTCTTTAATTTGATAAATGAGGAGAAAGCAAATATTAGAACTCTGAGAGTTCAGGTTCAAACTGAAAGAGAAAGAATAGAAAATATAATTAGTAACCTTACCTTAAAGGAAGAAGAACAAAGAGGGAAGGAAGATGACCTCAGAAGACAAACAGAAGAACTGGAGAGTCTGATGAGAACTCTGAATAAGAAGCAAGAAGAGATCGAAGCCTCCAGAAACATCATGAATGAAGAAAAAGAACAGGTCAACAAGATGAAAACTGACATTGACAAAGAAAGAGAACTGATGTTGGATGAAAAGAGAAATATGGAAGAAGAAAGGTCTGAGCTGAAAATGAGAGAAAAACAACTCATGGATAAAATGAAGATGAAAGACACCCTGAAAGTGAAAGTTGATGAGCTGAAGGAGAACATAAAACAGAAAATGGGCAGATTACTACAAGGCCATGAAGCTGTACTAAGGCTGATCGCTGTGTTGGAAGAAAAGCATGCAAATTGTGATGAACAGAAAGAAAATATTGTCAATGTTACTGAAATGTTAGAGAGAGAAAGGGAAACTCTAGAATGTATCCGCTCAGACTTGGTCACCCACAGAGACTGCATGGAAAATGAATGGAAGCAGCAGTTTGAGTTGGAAAGACAAGATCTTGATAAGCTGAAAGCAGATCTGACACGTGACAGAGACGTTCTGGATAGAGAAGCTGAGACAATAAATAAAGAGAAACTGGACTTGAAGCTGATGAGATCTGAAATCCAGAAACAATTCGATATATTGGAACAAAAGAAACAAAAAATAACAGAAGAAAGAGACTCAGTGGAAATCTCAAAGACTGAACTACTACACAATATGGAACATGTAACCAGCCTCTTTAATTTGATAAATGAGGAGAAAGCAAATATTAGAACTCTGAGAGTTCAGGTTCAAACTGAAAGAGAAAGAATAGAAAATATCATGAGTAACCTTACCTTAAAAGAAGAAGAAAAAGGAAGGAAGGAAGATGACCTCAGAAGACAAACAGAAGAACTGGAGAGTCTGATGAGAACTCTGAATAAGAAGCAAGAAGAGATCGAAGCCTCCATAAACATCATGAATGAAGAAAAAGAACAGGTCAACGAGATGAAAACTGACATTGACAAAGAAAGAGAACTGATGTTGGATGAAAAGAGAAATATGGAAGAAGAAAGGTCTGAGCTGAAAATGAGAGAAAAACAACTCGTGGATAAAATGAAGATGAAAGACACCCTGAAAGTGAAAGTTGATGAGCTGAAGGAGAACATAAAACAGAAAATGGGCAGATTACTACAAGGCCATGAAGCTGTACTAAGGCTGATCGCTGTGTTGGAAGAAAAGCATGCAAATTATGATGAACAGAAAGAAAATATTGTCAATGTTACTGAAATGTTAGAGAGAGAAAGGGAAACTCTACAATGTATCCGCTCAGACTTGGTCACCCACAGAGACTGCATGGAAAATGAATGGAAGCAGCAGTTTGAGTTGGAAAGACAAGATCTTGATAAGTTGAAAGCAGATCTGACACGTGACAGAGACGTTCTGGATAGAGAAGCTGAGACAATAAATAAAGAGAAAATGGACTTGAAGCTGATGAGATCTAGCACCCATAACCAATTAAATATATTAGAGCGAAAGAAAGGATTTATCAAACATGAAAAGTACAAGTTGGAAATCACAAAGTTTGAACTTCAACAGAGTCAAAATCATCATCGTCTCCTAGATGAGTTAAAACATCAACAGGAGCAAGTGCACCAATTAAGGGAACAAGTGAAAAGGGACATGGAAATGTTGTTAAATGGGAAAAAATCTCTGAAAAGAGACATTTCTCAGGTAAAAGTCAGAGAGTACTGCCTCAATACTGTCACAAACTCTGCAAGAAATCTGAGGGGCAAGCTAAATAAACTGATTCATGAAGTCTCTGCATATGTTGACAGGTTAGATCAGAAAAATGGGAAATTATTACATTTGATCTCTATATTGGATCAAAAGTGTCTCAGAATTAACAAGCAAAAAACTGAGATCACTGCATATTATCTCCAGATACAACAACAAAAGAAACATGAATTAACAGTAGTATTTGACAAAGCAACACAAACTGAAAATGTTGTAGATGAATGGTTGCATGATCATCATGCTAAAGAGACTGATGAAGATGAATATCAGCAGAAGACTAAGAGTGTTTCATGTGATCTTGAAAGAGGAGACAGATACTTGAAATCTGATAAAGGTCTTCTGATAGTAGCCGAAGATGAAGAATTGGAAAATGTAAAGAAAAACAAGCTTGCAATGCTGTCCAAGTTATCAGCAAAGGAAAACAACTTTACAAAGAAGGAAATTTCAAGAACAGATTATTTGCAAAAGATCTGGAAGGACACTAGAATGGAACGAAAAGAGATCAGTCAGATGAAGCTCAGAGGACAACAAATGAGAAACAATGTGGAGAAAAGACTAAAGGTGATCAATCAATTTGTTAAGGGAAAAATGTTACAGAAAGAAAAGACATCAATGGAGAAAACAAGAACGATTTTGGAACAGGGCCAAAGTAAGAACATATTATCTGAAAGTGATCAATATGGAGATCACAAACCACTTGATGAACAATACACTGAGCTCCAACACCTAAAGGTCCTTATGCTCAGCGAGATTGAGAAACTCCACATCTCCAAAAAAGTGTCTAAGACACTGATAACTAGAAACAAAGCTAATCAAACAGTTCAGGAAGATATGATGACAGAGAGTGCAACAATACAATCAGCACAACCAGTTTCTCCAACTATCCATCATAAGCCAATGAAGGTAGAAGAAGCTGAAGCAATGCCAGAGAGATCCCCTGGACTCCTCTCTCAGCTCCGGCTTTACTGCTGTCACTGTTGCTCCCCTTGTTGTGCTTGCTGTAAGCAAGTGTGTCCAAAGGAAAAATGAGAGATAAGTGTTGGTCATTAGCACTGTCATGAATATTCTGGTTGTGTCTCCCTTATATTTTGACTTATTTCAAGCAAATATTGTATACCGTAGTTGAATAATGCTTGCCATGGACATAAGTACTTAATTTTTAGTTAAATTAATATGTGTCTGTTTGGAAAATGTGTTTCCTTTTAAGCATCATGCAATAACAACTGAAGATTACCAGCCTGATCTAAGGCATCTAATTTTTTAAACAACTGATAATGTCAAGCTATTCCTTTAACACATTTTAATTTTTTTTCATGAAATGTAAATGTTGAAATATTTCTCTACATCAGAGTGAGCACTGTTTTCAGTTTCCAGTTAATCTGTAGTGCTGAACTTAATGTATTCAACTAAGTGTAAAAATTCACTTTATTTTATTTTTTAATTACATTTTTATTTTGGTTTCTGATTTATTTTGTCTGTTTTCAAAATATTTCTTTTGTTGTTTTATGTTAGAATAAAGAAACCTACTAAATATAGTAAAATCAAAGCTATTAAGAATATGTGATAAACTGTGATGCTTTATATATTCATATTTCAATGCAAAAAAATGAATGTGTAACATAATTTTTAACTGAATAAATCTTTCACATCAGTGCAGCATTTTTTTGGTTATTTACATATAAATGGTAAATGGACTAGTTCTTATATAGCGCTTTTCTACTCTATCTGAGCACTCAAGGTGCTTATACAACACGTTTACATTTACCCATTCATACAGGCACTTCCATATGAAACTAAGCTAAGAGCTTTTACTGTCTAACATTCACGCACATTCATACTCCAGCGCTTGCGTCGGAGAGCAACTTTGGGTTCAGTAGCTTGCCCAAGGATACTTTGACATGCAGCCCGGAACAGCCAGTAATCAAACCGTCAACCTTCCGATTAGTAGATGACCTGCTCTTGAACTATCATATCTATCATATCTGAGCTATCATATATCACAAGCTAATTATTGTGACATTATTTTAAACCTAATGTCAGTCTTAAATTGAGTGCAGAACTTTAGTATCAATCTCCTACTCTTTCCTGAGTGGATAGATCAGCAGATTAATTGCAAAATTAAATTCAAATTGAACCATTCATCTAAAATATTACAATGCACTAAATGATACAGGGACACTTAATATAAAACCCATGCCAAGTAAACTGTTGCTTGCTTGTTTTACACTTTTCGGTGTAGAACAAATAAGCAACACTTTATTTTTTTTAACTCAACTGATTATTTGATCACATCTTTAATTGGATTTCCAGATTTGCTGTGTGTCCATCTCCAACTATACAAGCATTAGTATGGGAGCCCTCTAGTTTTGCTTTAATGAGGCAACTGTGACCTTTCTGTGTAGAGTTTTTGTGTTCTCCCACTGACTATTTGAGTTTAATTTGGGTACTCCCACAGTCCAAAGACCTGCTTCCTAGCTTAAATGGTGATTCAAAATTGGCTGTAGGTGTTTGGTTGTCTCTCTGTGTTGGCCCTGTGATGTACTGGTGAGCTGTCCAGAGTGTACCCTGGGTCTGACCCTATAAGATAGGCTCAAGTCTTGCACCTTCCAGCTGGATAAGCAATTAAAAAAAAATGAATAGATAGATGGACAACAAAATATCAATATCCTGTGTATATGAACTTTATCTGTAGGCAGACAGATGATCAAGTGTTTTCTTGTTCAAATAAGTTGAAACAGTTTCAGATGGCAGCACTGAATGGACCGAGTAAGTTGTTTTTAAATTGAAGAGGAAAAAAATCTAATTACAGTTTTATGTTTGTGACCAGACTTTTTCTAATCACTCACTTTTTGCTTCAAAATGCTTTACAAAATTTTTTTCCTATCTCATGATAGATTCACAAATACCGAACAACTGCTAAATGAACATGTCAGATGATTAGATTTTGGGTTAGTTTGCATTTTGTGGGTAAGATGGTCAAATGTAAGAATGAATATCTGTTCTCATTATATTGTTACTTGAAAGACCAAGAAGTTCCTCTACAAAAGTTTGCATATACACTATATTGCCAAAAGCATTCACACGCATATAAACTTGAGTGACATCACATTTTTAATCCAGACAGTTTAAATCGGCCCACCCTTTGCAACTATAAAAATTTCAACTCTTCTGGGCAGGCTGTCCACCAGGTTTAGGAAAGTGTTTATGTGATTTTTTTTGGCCATTCTTCCAGAAGTGTATTTGTGAGGTTAGACAAGAAGACCTGGCTCACAGTCTCCACTCTAATTCATCCCAAAGGTGTTCTATCAGCCTGAGGTCAGGACTCTGTGCAGGTAAGTCAAGTTATTCCACACCGAACTCACTCATCCATGCCTTTATAGACCTTGCTTTGTGCACTGGTGTGCAGCCATGCTCGAACAGGAAGGGACCATCCCCAACGTGTTCCCACAAAGTTGGGAGCATGAAATGGTCCACAATGTCTTGGTATGCTGAAGCATTAAGAGTGGAACTAAGGGGCCGAGCCCAACTCCTGAAAAACAACCCCAAATCATATTCCCTCCCCTCAACCAAACTTTACACTTGGCAAAAGGCAGTCAGACAAAAACTATTCTCCCATTCTCCTGGCAACCGCCAAACAGAGATTTGTCCATCAGATTTCCAGATGGAGAAACACCTCCAGTTCTCTAGAGTCCAGTGGCGGCGTGCTTTACACCACTGCATCTGATGCTTTGCATTGCGCTTGGTGATGTAAGGCTTGGATGCAGTGTTAATTTTGACAGCAAATTTTGATTTAGTTTTAGTCATAGTCTTTTGACGAAAATGTAATTTAGTTTTAGTCATAATTTAGTCATCTGAATAGTTTTAGTCTAGCTTTAGTCGACGAAATTATCGTAAGAATATAGTCGACTAAATCTACGGTCGATTTAGACTAAAATATAAAGGGTGTAAAATGTAAATGCTTTTTCTTCAGTTCCCTTGAATTAGTCATTATACACACTTATACAAAATTAAACATTTACTAAAAGTTATGGAATCTTATTAATAATATTAACATTAGTGTTTCACCTGCTTCCCACACACCTGATCATTAACACCACCTTACTGAGATAATACGAGCAGGACACGCTCTGAAAGGTACAGGGCAGTGTTCAGGACTAAGATTAGGAAAGGCTAATCTATGGAGCTAAAGTTTGTTCGAAAAAAAAAATTTTGAAACTGAAAAATTATTTTGAACCCGAAAAAAAAAATTTAAACAGGAAAAAAAAAGTTTTGCAACTGAAAAAAAAAGATGTGAAATTAAAATTTCAGATTCAAGGGTTTTTTTTTTGCACTTTCAGATTTTTTTTTCACAGTTTCAAATTTTTTTTTCGAGTTCAAACTTTTGGTCCTGTTTTGGCGTGGGGGGCGGAGCCTCAGATAACGGGGGTGTGGAATCATGACTGACAGCTCAACACAGCGGCTGAACAACATAATCCCAGCTGTTGCATTCAGGGACTGTGGGAACTGGAAATGTCTTTAATGCAGCATTGATATTCTATATATATGTGATTGGTTTTGAAAGATAACATGCTTCACTGATACAAGCAGCTTATATAAATACATGACTCGAATCTCAGAGGAAAATTATGATCTTGACAGATTTGCACAGCATTTTAAGTCTGTGTTGGAGATTTCCCATGCTCTCAAAGTAAAGCAGAAGCCTCATCTTCATAGACATACGCTCGTCTTCATCTGCGGGTGCTTTTTTCCTCCATAACAAAAGACTCACAGCTGTGCTATTAAAATGTGAACAGAAAAGATACAGAGCAAAAATAGCAAAAGGCTGACTTATTCTTTAAAAATCTCCGGTGAAGTAGACTTCACCAAAGTGCTTCTTCCTGTGTGTACTCCTGTACATCTAGTACTCTGTGCAAATAAAACATGTAAACAGACTGAACAAAATTCCATCCTTTACTCAGAAGGATTATAGCCAGCTCAGTAAATCCATAGACATGCGCTGACGTATCACAGCAACGGGCCCACCCGCTCAATGTGGTGTCTACGTATCTGCATCACAAACACAAAAAGACCCACTTTTGCTATTAAGGTCATGTGACTTATGGTACACACCAACTTCTGCTATGGAGGTGCGGTATGGCGGTGACCACTTGCCTGCAGCCAGGTATTCTTGGGGGTCTGGGTGATGCCAAAGCGTACAAACAGACACAGTATGAAGGCTGTATGTACACAAAACATGGCAACAGCAAAAGATTTCAGGTTTCCAAAACTCTCCAAAAGTCATCGACGTCACCGGAAAAAGTCACTAAATTTGTCGTTGACCACTTTTTGGAAAAAAAGCCACCAGCGGGGTCTGAAAGGCCGCTAAATCTAGCAACAAAGTCGCTAAGTTGGCAACACAACCATGCTGTCACTTCAAGCATGATTTCTGGGTGAAGCAGTGAGGGAGAGAGGCGAGGCAGTGTGAAGTTGTGCAGAGACAATTTGAGAGAAGAGAAAGATGAACTGGTGGATCTACAAATATGATTGTAACACGACATAGACTATATCGATATAAATGATATCGTCTCATATCACATATGAAAATATATCAATATTTCTTAAAAACTCGATAAATCGTCCAGCCCTAGTTAATACTTACATTTACTTTTAGTGGGGGCAGTGTTGTTTTTGCCAGTGCATTGAAGTCTGGTGTTAGTTTTGTTGTAGCGATTCTGTCATGTCTGGCAGTGTGAGAGGGGGAGATGGACCCAAATGCAGGACTCCGGATAAAGACGTAACTTAAAAGGTGTTTATTGAGAAGGAAACGAAACAAAGAAATACAAAATCCTTCTGGGAAGTCAGATGAAGAGCAGAAAACCAAAAACAATGCAAGGGATACAAAACCACACAGGCACGGCAACATCAACAATGCGACAACAAGCAGAGAAAACACAGGACTTAAATACATCACAGGATTACGAGGGAAAGTGGAAACAGCAGGTAACACAGCTGAACACAATGACAGATACCAGACAAGAGGAGGCAAAACCAAATACACTACACAAGAAACAAGACATACCAAAATAAAACAGGAAGTGGGACAAGGGCACAGAGACGGAGACTTGACACAAAACCCAACTAGAAATGAACCACAGACCAAAAACAAAAGAACAAAAAACACTGGGCCACTGGCCCAGGACCATGACAGATTCTCAGATATCTCAACATCAGTAATAGTTATGATATGATTTGATTTGGGTAATTCTGTACCAATCTTTGGCAGGCCGGATTAAAATGACCAACGGGTCACATGTGGCTTATGGGCCATAGTTTGCCCACCCCTGTTGTAGAGGGTGACTCTGCCTCACCTGAACAGGAAAATGAGTATGGTCATGGGTTACAGTGGGATTCTGTGGGTGGGGGAACCCTAAGATCGGTTGTAGTGGCTCAGCATGGTGTAAGGAATCATGGCTCACAATAAGTTTTATTGTGAGCTCCAGTTGATTTTTTTTTGTGTCAGGCTGTGATCATCGGCTGCTGCTCTGAGGTTTACTGCTCCTTGTTTACACAAATTAATTCAACAAGATGTAACCCGGTATTTCACAAGCTATCTTGGCTGATTTCCACCCCCTACACCAGGGGTCATCAACTAAATTTGTCCAAGGGTCGGAGTTTTTCTCTGCAGGCAATGAGGGCCAGATGCTCTCGTAAAGTAAAATAAAATTAATACTGTATCCTAAGTTTTATATTATCATTTGATATATCAGTTTTCCTTTCAAATTTATACTATTTTTAATGATGTGATGTGCAAGTCTTGCACTTACATGAACTTCTCTGTTATGTTGACGTTGTTATGGATAGATATGGAGAGCACAGGAAACAATAAAATGGAGTTTATCTCTGCACAATCTACTTTACAGAAGGCGTTTTTGTTCTTTTATAAATGAATGCAGAAACATGAAGAGTTCAGATGGAAAACCTTCTAAATCTGCCTGGACACTTTTCTTTAAAAGAGCTTTTTTTAAAATCTGGCTCTTATGGTAAATTTTAGTCATTTCATTTCACAGGTGATGGTGAGGTGCCTTTTTTTTTCAAAAATGTAAATATAGTAATTTACCTAGTTTTTAATAAATAATGTTTTCTTCAGTCCGTCCTCTGCCCGGTGTGAATGAAGGCAAAAGGAGTAAATATCAGACTATGATAAAAAGATTTCGACATACATTCACACAGTACAACCACGATGGCACAAAATGGCAGCACCTTTATTTGTTTATTTTTTTGGGGGGGGGCTGTGACCGCATGCGGGTACACGCGGAGCAGCAAAGGAGACGGGAACCGCGCAGGCTGGGGAGTACGCTCGGCAGCCAGTAACGATCCTTCTGCAGGTTCACCGCCGGAAATCTCATTATGACTTTTTCTTCCTTTAGTTAGACAAGTTTACACAAGTCTACACAAAACAAGGTTACACTCACCTTCAGCTGTGTTTACAATCTGATCACCACCAACAAAAGCCGGCTCCTCAATGCAGCCTGTGCTAAAAAGTGACATGGTCACATGGTCTGATCTTTATTCTGATTGGTTCTAGGGACATGGAAGCATTTAAGGGCACTGGGAAATGGCGTTCGCAGACTTATGACAATTCAGACTAGTCAGAGACGGTATTTAACGGATTATGACGTCACATGATTGATTGGCGTATAGTACCTGTGGCAGTACTATCGGGGGGGAGTTGACGTTCCCTGCCCTACACTGACAGTATACTGTTTATAACGTCTTTATACTGATAGTATGCAGCTGGTAAAAAGGATGAATTCAGTGAATGAATCTAAGCATCATCAACTTAAATTCAAACTAATCTCTGCTACACTTGATGTAACCTGTAACTCTGAGCATGAGCACCAGTCTGTAAATTCACCACAGTACAGCAAGCTGACCTGTTTATCCTGCAATAAAATGCAGTATTTTGAATAGCACAAAGTTAGTCTATCTCAGCTTGTTTTGCAGGATGTTTCACAAAATGAAAAACAACTTCACATGATATACAGATCCAAGATCTGATTTTAAAATGTGAGCTTTAAATTTCCAGTTTTAGACGTCACTGAGCAGTCCTTCCCTTTAAATCTAACCTCTCTTCTTTCTCTCCTTCCTCTTTCTCACATCTTTCTCCATCTCTGAGTGAATTTCTCTCTCTTTTCTCTCCCTGGAAATACGGCAGCTCTTCATTAGCTAGCGGACACACTGTGTGACAAACTGCACACACTTTTTGTGTGTTTGCTGATATTTGCTGATCATTTAGAAACATTGCATTTAAAATTACCTGCAACATGTTACTCCTTTTATTTTCGTTCCTCTTCAGTAGCGCTAGATAAGATGCTGAATTACTGTGACCACAGCTTACGGACATCTGCACTCAGTCCCACCTCACTGTAACCCCTGAATACAGCGCTATAAATGATACATTGCCTCTTTCATCTCTTTGTATACCCCAGGGATGGATACGCCAATATGATTTTCCCTTAATGTGTTATAATTCCTTCATTTAGGCTCAGACTGGATTGATGTTTGAAGGCGTGCAGTGATGGGAATTAAAATCTTCCCTCAGATGTGTTAAACCTAAAGTAACAAGCCTGTTTTGAAAATGTAAGGAATAGAAAGTGTAGATATTTGTGTAAAAATGTAGGGAGTAAAAGTAAAAAGTTGCCAGAAAAAGTACGGATACCTGAAAAAAATCTACTTAAGTACAGTAACAAAGTATTTGTACTTCATTACTTCCCACCTCTAAAATTAAGTTATGTGTGATAAAGAGAAATGACACAGGGGAAAAGTACTGAACACACTTACTTAAGTTTAATACTTTGTACAAAAGTCTTTGCTGGTGGTGACAGCTCCAAGACACCACCTGTGTGGAGAAACTAGTTGCATGCATTGCTCAGGTGTGATTCTGGCTGGGCCATTCAAGCAGCTTTATTTTCCTTCTCTGAAACCAATGGAGAATTTTCCTTGGCTGTGTTTGGGATCATTGTCTTGCTCAAATGCCCATCCTTGTTTCATCTTCATCATCTTGGTAGACAGCAGCAGATTTCTATCACGAATGTCTCGGCACATTTTTCTGTTCGTCCTTCCTTCAATTATGTGAAGCGTGCCGGTGCTGTATGCTGAAAAACAGCCCCACACCATGATGTTCCCACCTCCAAAGTTCACTGATGGTATGGTGTTTTTGGGGTGATATGCAGAGGTGGCAAAAGTACTGACATTCTGTACTTAAGTAGAAGTACAAGTACTTTATGTTAAAAAATACTTTAGTAAAAGTCGAAGTACTGGTTCAACTTCTCTACTTAAGTAAAAGTAAAAAAGTACAGGCTCTGAAATTGTACTCAAAGTAAGAAAATAAAAGTAGTTCTTTGGAGGATGTTTCTACCTGCTATTTTTGTGTAAAACTAACCGAACCTTATTATACATTATTGTAATAATATAGAATAATATTACATGAGAATACACATGTTATTCCAATCTAAATTTTAATCCTAATGAATGCACTCAGCTTGAATCTGTTATGTAGGACACAAACTGTTAAAGTGAATTTAAACACAGCTCTGTTCTCTGTGTCCTCCATAGTAGAGGGTGACTGTGCCTCCACCTAAACACAAACATGAGGATACTCAGGGGTTACAGTGGGATTCAGAAGGTGGAGGAACCCTAAGATCAGCTGTAGTGGCTCTGCATGGGGAGAAGAATCACAACTTTCTATTGTAGCTGCAGTAAATCATGTTGGTGTGCAGGCTGTGATCAGCTGACCTGCTGCTGCTGCTGCTCTGAGGTTTACTGCTCTGTGTGGATGAACTGAACTCACAAAGATGTAACCCAGTATTTCACAGCTCTCTGAGCTGATCTCCATCCCCTACACTGACAGCATACAGGCTGTAGAAATGTTGGATTCAGTGAATGAATCTCAGCATCAGCAGCTTTGATTCAAACTCATCTCTGCTGCACTGATGTAACCTGTAACTCTGACCATGAACACAAACACTGTGCTCCAGTCCAACACAGAGCTTTACTGTAAATACAGTACAACAAGCTAACCTAAACTGCAGTATTTTCATACAATCTTTGAATAACACAAAGTCAGCATACTTCAGTTTGTTTTCCAGTCCTTACCTTTAATTCTAACCTCTCTTCTTCCTCTCCTGTCCTCTTTCTCCATCTCTGAGTGAACTTCTCGCTCTTTGCTCTCCCTGAAATACAGCAGCTCTTCTTTTAGCTCGCAGACACACTGTGTGACAAACTGCACACACTTTGTGTGTTTGCTGATATTTGTTGAGCATTTAGAAACGTTGCATTTACCTGCCACAGGTTACTCCCTTCATGCTCGCTCCTCTTCAGTAGCGCTAGCTAAGCTGTTTATGTGCCGCAGCGCAACTTACGGACTCGGTCCGGCCCGATTTTAGCGCTATAAATGAGACATTAATTATATGGGTTTGCGTATTTAATCACTTTGTACGAGATAAGCCCCGGTGATGGAGGATACGCAGTACGATTGTCTCTTATGTGTTATTATTCCTCCGTTTAGGCTCAGATCGTTTGATGTTTGACGGCGCACTGACCGGAAATGCAAACTTCTCTCTGACGTGTTAAAAAGTAACGAGTCTGTTTGAAAATGTAAGAAGTAGAAAGTAAAGATACTTGTATAAAAATGTAGGGAGTAAAAGTAAAAAGTACTCAGAAAAATAAATACTTAAGTAAAGTACAGATACCTGAAAAATCTACTTAAGTACAGTAACGAAGTATTTGTACTTCGTTACTTCCCACCTCTGGTGATATGCAGCACCTTTTGGCCTCCAAACATGGTGTGTTATCACAGCATCCAAAGAGTTCAAATTTGGTTTCATCAGACTCTCAGATTCTCTCAGTATTTTGCAGGCTTGTCTAAATGTTTTTTAGCAAACTTTAAACGTGCTTCAACATTCTTTTTCTTCAGCAATGGAGTTTCACGAGGTGAGTGTGCATACAGGCCGTAGCACCTGAGTGCATTACTTATTGTCTTCTTTGAAACAATCAGACCTGCTAATTCCAAGTCTTTCTGTAGCGCTCCATAAGTGGTCCTTGGCTTCTGGACCGGCCGGGAGCACCTGGTCATGGCTGGTTTATGGTGAAATGATGTTCTTCCCACTTCCAGATTATGGCCCCAACAGTACTCACTGAAACTTTTAGAAATTTGTCTGTAACACTTACCAATTCATTTGGATGAGTGCGTCCAAACTTTTATATACGGAAAGAGGGAGCGAGAGAAATTATTACTAAATAAAGCTGTTTTTGCTACAGTTTGTGACCATTTCATTGTTTGAATAATTTATTGATGGAATGTAGCAACCTCACTTTTTTTAATGGAGAATTTCATTATTTCTTCCATTACTGGATAATAATGCCTAATGAGATTTAAAGAAAAACTCTGCCTTATAGATTCCCAGTTTAAACATTTCTAATTCAATCTAATCTCAGCCTTCACTGTTGAGACAGCACAGATGTTTTATTGAGTTACTGTTAATAGAAATCAGTAATACTTTTGCATTTAACTGAAGAAATGCTGGGCAGCTTTCCAAGTCTCTTATGAATGTAAAGTTTTATGAATAAAGGCAAACATACTATAAGAAATGTTTCAGCTTTTATATATTTTAAATATTTCAGTCAAGTTTTGGGAAGGTGAGCCATTTTAAATAAAGAAAACGGAAAAGTTAAACCATTATGAACAGATCCGGACAGGATGAGCTGGAAAATGACTGGAGCCTGAGCTGGATGTGGGCCTGGTCTGGTCTGATTCTGTGATCCTGATCCGTTTCAGATCTCTCTGGACTCAGACACAGTTCGCTGATCTGTCGCAGAGCTTATGATTCCTTCGGGTGGATCCAGTTCTGGGTATTCCCACTGATTTACATGATTTTCAGTGGAACATTTATCAAGATTTATACAGTTTATAAACATTATAATTTATAAACAGCTTTAATTAACATTCCTGGGGTTCATTTTCACATGTATCTGAATACATTTAGTTAAATTTTTGAGTTTTTAAATAATTTCAGCTTCATCTTCACTCAAATATTCACATAATCTGCGATACCCAGACATTTTCCCATCAATATGACCTTTTACAACACAAGTAACTGATCATTGATCGGTGTGTTATGCACCTACAGATAAGTTTGATTGTTACACTGTTTAAATCAACTGTTGGTTCCTCAGAACTGACTGACAGTCTGACAGCAGCATTACTGTGCACAAAGTCACAGAGTTAGAAAGACCAAGACTACAGATTTTATTCTGAGCTGATCATAAATCTGTGATGTAATCGCTGCTGCTGTCCTCATACAGCCTACTGACAAGTGAATGACTGTAAAAGCACTCACGTACAAAAACAAAGTAGCATCCAACTAGAATTTCAGTGCTTATGAAAATGTAAACAACTGCAAATTAATTTGCTCCTCTTATCACTTTGACAGCAACATTATGAATGAGGAAATGAATCAGAATGTCAGGTGGTTCAGGTACAGCAGGAGGGGAGGAGTCAGAGAGAAACTCTGAGCTGAAGAAAACCGGCCAGCGAGCAGGTTAGGTTCCCAGAATTATTGGAGTGCTCCATTTGCTGTATTTTATACATTTTATAGTGTATCACAATCCTTTTGCCTAAATAAAAACAAATAAAAATCTCAGTCCCTGAGTCTTATACACAGAAACACATGAACACCTAAGTCAGATAGCACAGACTGTGATGACGACTTTAAAACTGAGACGTCATGAAGAATATGCAATAGAAAAAATGTGTGATGTATGAAGAAGTCAGGATTGGAAAATTATTGGAAGCTCTGCAGAACAGAACGAGTAAAAAATGCTAAGACCTTAGTTTCATAATAAACCTACATTCATTCAAGGTGATGACTGTTAATGGTTTTTGCTATTTACAACTATAAATATCTATATGTATTTAAAATGCAGTTACAACAGTAATACCAAGAAGCATATAATATGTAAGGAAATTTCACTGGAGCATTTTGCGTTTGATGGGATAAATTAGAGACTCACACTTTTTGTATCACTGCACACTGAAGCTTTTTATTAAAAACCTGAGCTAAGGCATTTGTAAACTACTGAAATAAAAGCACATCACCTCTGGTGTGAAGTGATCTTTGTTGGAAATCTCCACAGGAGACCTGAGCTTCTGTTCATTTGTAAACATGTTTCAGTTGCCTGACTGAACGTATCACCTGGATTTAGCAAACCCCTGACAAAATGTAGGGAAACGTCTACATCATGTTCATCATTAAATCATGTCTGTGTCAGCCAAAACGACCCTTTCATTAGGTTTCAATTCAAACAAACGTGTGCTTTCCTGTTGCACAATGTTCTATAAGAATATTCCCCAAGATTCTAGAGCAGATAGTTACTGTGTGTTGAACTCTCTGGAAACACAGTAAGATCATTTAAGTCCTTTTCCATGACTGACTGGCTGTGTCCTTGTTTAGGAACAGAAGGAGGCAGGGACATGGGCTCCAGAGAGCCGTAAGCATGCTCTGCTTCTTCTGTGCCCGGTGAAGGGGCAAACAGCGGAGAGGGTGGTGATGCTCCATCATTTATGTTGCGTACAAACACCACCTGTGATAGGCTACTACACATTTCAGTGGTTTCTGTGTTGTTGTCCCCTTTGTGGTCCTGTAGTCTTGTAGTTTTGCTCTGCTGGTGGCTGCTGAGCATTTTCAGGTGATGAAAGTCTAAGTTGGGGTAGGCGCCTGATTCGCTCATCATTTGGAAGAGTTTTTCAAGGCTGTCAAGGCCACTGTTTTGACTGGCCTGAGATAGGAGATGTGTGTGCTGACATAGCTGGGTGATTTCTCTCTCTACAGAAGCATTCTGCTTCAGCAGCTCCTTGGCGCGTAGCGTAATAGCCAGCAGGCCCGACTGGTTGAGGATCTCTGCTGTGTTGAGGAAACGGCGCTGGCGTGTGGAGGAGCTGTCCGGAGCTACGCGATATGGACTGTGAGCTGTTGAAGAAGAGGGAGATGAAGAAGAAGGAAAAGAGGATGAGGGAGAAGAGGAAGAAGGTGGCGAGCGTATGTGGGAGCTGGAGATGGACGGTGAGCCCACACTTTCAGAGCTGGAGTTTCTTTGGCAGTGGTGGGACTTGTGATGGATTTTAGAGGATGTATGGCAAGGCAGCAGGCAGTGAGATGAGCTGAGGATGGAACTGTGCCCTCCTCTGACTTTATGCTGGGAATGGACTCTGTCATCTTTCTGCTGCTGCTGTGGAAGGTGAATGGTGGCAGATACAGCCTCCCTCTTTTCTTCCTCAGTACACACTCTTTTGCTCTGGCTCTGGCCTTCGCTGCCAAGCTCTTTAACTCCATCTACTCTGGTACCTTTGCCTTCATGGATCTCCTTCCTTGGGTGAGGAGCAATACGAGGGTAAGAATTCAGGATGGGCAGATATGAGTTCTTGCTGTGATTCTGGTAGCTGCGGCTGCTTCCTTCTCTAACTTGACCTTGTGGTAGCGGTAGACAGGTAGAAGGTGTGGCAGCAGAGGAGGAGGGCTGTTGGATCAGTAACAGCTGAGTGGGTGTTTTGCCACTGGCAAGGCTGTGCCAACCTCCACCCCATGCCAGAGGGGCATGCAGAAGCTGTCCTGGTCTAGACTGCATCATCAGGAGGGTGTGGGCCGGGTTTTACAGAGCAGAGGAAAACAAAGCAAAAGATGTGGAGGAGGTTAAAGTCACAAAGAGATAACCAGAGGGGCACAAAAACAATGAAGCAACAAGACCTGAACAATTATGAGTCAGATGATGTTAACAAAGCTATTTAATGTAAGATTTATTACTGAAGTCTAAATTTTGCATTCCACCTTCCTTTGAACTGAATCTCAGATGATTTTTAAAATCAAACAAACTATTGAATATTTTTGTATTTTTTTTTAAACAAGATTGCAAAGGTTTATTTAATGGCCAAACCCCAAAGATTTGTTCAAAACATGGTAGAAGGTTAAACTCGTATTATTTATGCACTGATCACAACTTAAAAAAGAAAAGTAGATCGATGACAATCTAAGAAGTTATGTAAGGCAGCTGTAATCATATTTTTTTATCTAAATGAATAATCTCAAACAAAACCATTGTACATTGTGTGTTCACCACCAAATATCGGTTAGAAACTAACTGATGAGGCAAGTCAAGACTTCAGGAGAGAGAGAATTTTAGGCTAACAGCTACTCAGAAGTTGGTGGAAGCCAAAACAGAGCTAAAATTAGTGTGAATATTTAACTTTACAACACACAAGAATGCCTCAAAATAAATTACAATGTGCCTTCTGAACTCCTTGGTGTGTTAAGGTAACATTGTTGTGATGTCATTTACATCCTATGGAAGTTGTAAATTTTTTTTTAGTATACAGTACCAGTCAAAAGTTTTACTCATTCAAATGAATGGGTAATTGTGTCCAAACCTTTGACCTGTACTGTAGGTGATCAAACACATACGATCCCACTGCCTGAAGATATAATCAAACACATGACAAAGACATTACAACATCTGACAGTTTTTCCTGGGAATAAAAATTAAATCTGTCACACAATCTATCTCATAAAAAGTAAATACACCTCTACATTTATTTTTCAAATCCACCCAATTACATTCAGATGTTCCTGATTAGTTACCAAAAATTAAAACCTCCTTAGGGAGTGACAGGGGAACCTGACCTATTCAGACCTGTGCCATCTAGAGTCAGGTGTCTCTAGATGTGTGTGTGGTGTACAGTGTCATCATACTAGATCTAATGAGGTCTCTATGGCTTAAAGGAAGTGTTGGGGATTATATTTTACTCAGTGAATAAAAGACAAATGTATAAAGGTAAACTCCAGTAAATTAATTAATAAACAGTGGATCAATCAAGTAATAAACAATGAAATAATACATTAGACAGAGAGCAACTGATCAGAAAGTACTAGACCAACTTCTCTGTTTCAGTGCATCTTATCTTGAGGACCGGCCACAAGGACGTATACAGTAATTAAGGCATCAGGAGAGAAGACATACAGGAGTCTGAGTCATGAAAACCAGCTTGAACAAGACTGAGTGACGAAGGTCAACTCGTAGCGCCCAGAGATTGTTTCTGTTTAGATAAGAGGAGACTGTCAGTATAAAGATATGGATAGGCAGGAACACGGGCTCAGAGAGAGAGTGCACACTCCTACTCTGGGTCCCCACATGGCCATGTGTGTAAATTTTCTGATTCTTTAATATATTCAATGTCTTACTTTTTTAATTAAAGTGTTTCAGGTGTCTTCCTTCATAAACAACCTGTTTACCTGTCACAAGGAATTCAAGCTATCTCCAAATCATCAATCATTCCACTGCAAGGAAAATCATCCAGATTTGGTGCAGATTCCCAATCTGTTGAGGACCTTCACCTCCAGCAAATTTAGTGCAAGAACAGACTTTTAGATGCAAAGAGGAACTTCTCCTCTAATCTCTAAATGCTGTCTGAAACTAAGCATCTAGAGGGATTACTTATATAAACCCCAATCCCAAAAATGTTGAGGTACTGTGTAAAACCGAAATAAAAATGGCAATGATTTGGAGATCTCATAAACCCATATTAGATTCACAACAGAACACAGAAAATGTATCAAATGTTTAAACTAAGAAAACGTACCATTTTAAGAAAAAAATAAGGTCATTTTGAATTTGATGGCAGCAACATGTCTCAAAAAAGTTGGAACAGGGTCATATTTACCACTGTTTAGCACCCCCTCTCCCTTTAACAACCAGTTAACAACCAGAGACCAGTTGCTGGACTTTTGAGAGAGGAATGTTGTCCCATTCCAGTCTGGTATAGGGTTATTACAGTCCAGGGTCTTCTTTGTCATATTGTTCATTTCATGATGAGCCAAATGCTTTCAGCTGGTGAAAGGTCTGGACTGTAAGACGATGCTAAACCGAAGTCATGCTATTGTAATAGATGCAGTATTCGGTTTAGCATTGTCTTGCTGAAGTATGCAGGACTTTCCCTTAAAAAGATGCCGTTTGGATGGCAGCATATGGTGCTGGAAAACCTGTATATACCAATCATCACTGATGCTTCCAGATGTGCAAGCTGCCAGTTCCATAAGCAGACTTTGGGCAGAGTGCTGGTAACAAGTCAGATGGTCCCTCCACTCTTTAGTGTCTTTAGTCCAGAGGACGCGACATCTTTGATTTGTCTGACCAGATTACAGTTTGTATTATAAATGAACTTTGGCCCAGAGAAGGCAACAAGTTTCCTGGGTCATGTTCATATAGAACTTTAATCAGCATTTGTGGATGTTATGAACTGTGTTCAATGATCTTGGAAAATGTTAACCTAGTCAGTGATTTCATGACAGAATGCCTATTATTTATTTATTTATTTTGCATTTTTGGCCACAGCGGCTTTTCTCGGCAGTGGAGAGAGACAGGAAATGGGGGAAAGATACAGGGGAAGACATGCGGGCAAATTGGCGACGGGCCAGGACTCTAACCCACGCCGCCCCCACCGCAACGCTGCATGTGTATGTGGTCGCCGGCTTCACCACTAAGCCACCCAGGCGCCCCAGAATGCCTATTTTGAATGCAGTGCCACCTGATGGCCCAGAGATCACAGGCATCCAATACTGATGAGAGCTGACGGCAGTTCTCCAGATTTTCAGAATCTTTTGACGATATTATGCACTGTAGTTTTAGCAATTTAACAATATTGTTCCACAGCTTCTAGACAGTTTTTTTGTTTGTTTTTCTTTTTGCAAATCACCTATAAATACAGCATCTTAGAGAGGCAGAGTTTCTCAGAAGTAAAGGTGGGCTGACCTTTTGCCAGTTAACCTACTTGGTTGCAAAATGTTCCTCCAGCTGTTTCTTTTTAGTACCACTTCCTTTTAAAGTTTTGTATTGCCCCCATTTGACCTTTTTTGAGACGTACTGCTGCGATCAAATTCAAGTTGAGCTAGTATGTTTCATGAAACAACAAAATGTTTCAGATTAAACAGTTGAACATGTTTTCGATGTTCTGTTATGAATAAAACGTGGGTTTATGAGATTTGCAGATCATAGCTTTCTGTTTTTATTTCCCCATCCCCAATTTTTTTGGAATAAAGGTTGTACATACACTGACCTATTATTTGAAATGCTGGCCATGTTTAATATAAGCATCCACTGTTGTACCAGAATACAGAAAATAAGGAAAAGCATAACAGGAATAGATAATCTGCCCAAAAGTTAAAATTGGACCAGAAATGTGTGTTTCTATGGGATCTTTTGCAGTCGCAGCTCCTAGACTGTGGAATAATTTGCAACATTATATTCATACTGCTGAGTCCATACAGTCCTTTAAATCCTCTCTAAAAACTCACCTTTTTACCTTGACTTTTAATTCAAGTTCAGTTTGAGTCCCATCAGGTTTTATGTTGTGGTGCCTCTTGTTTTAGTGTGTTGTTAGTCATTTTTTATTGCATCGTATTTCTTTGTTTTTATGTTCTATGTTTTATTGTATTTTATGGACCTATGGAATTATCATGCTTATTTTTGTAGTTTAATCTTGTAAAGCACTTTGGTGTCAACAATCTTGTTTTAAATGTGCTATATAAAAAAAATTGACATTGACATTATGATCCAGAACATGCAAAGAGATCCTTGTGCCATTGTTCAAGTATATCACCTTAGGCTATAAGCTCTGTGTTGCAGAGAGCGTCACACTTTCTTGTCCAAATGTGTCATCAAAACTAACATTTCCAAGAGATATATTTGTGTTTATATCTTGTTTACACTGCTTTTGTGATCTGATGACTAATCCATTAGATGTCAGATGGCAGACAGGTTTGAAATCCCTTTGAGGGTTAGGGTTAGGGTTAACCCTCCCTTTGAGGCAAATTATGTTTTTGGTAATCATAGCAGGTAGGGCTGCAACTAAAGATTATTTTGGTAGTTGAATAATCTGTTATTTTTGTTATCGAATAGTCGATTAGTCAACGATTATTTCAATCTTAACTCACCTGTTCAAGCCTGCCCACCTGTTAACATCACCTTGTTCTTTTCTCACAATTAAAATAATGATCCATAAAAATATGAGTTTGGAACTAATCAAATGTATTTTTTACATTAATGTGACCATCACAATAAATATCAAATAAAAAATGCATATTAAAGTAAATGCAATTTTTCCTTCATTTTCTCCACCCTCCCTGTTCCACTAGCTTTAGGCTGGTCTGTTACTTTCTTCTTCGTTGGTATTGTTGTTGCTGGTAGACAATGGAGGCAATACTGCCCCCATATCTTCCTGTAGTGTATTGCAATTACAAAATCACACGATAAGCGGAACAAAACAGATGGATGGGTTCAAAAGTACGACACTTCGACGATGAAGTTCCACATCGACAAATTTTTGTAGTCGACGTCATCGATTACGTCGATGAATCGTTGCCGCTCTAATAGCAGGCTTTATACATTAAAACTGACGTGACTATTAGTTACGGAATGTATTTTAAAACTGAGGTTTTAATGCCTTACCAAAGAGCACTCATACTTAGCCTATTATACCACATGGCTGAGCACCTGAACAAGCAAGCTCTTATGAATATCTCACCGGCTTGACCACCAGGTAAATTGGGGGGAGCTCCTCGTAAGAAGTCACGTCAAGGCCTGCAGCATTTGCATTGCTGTTGTTCAAGCCTTTTCTGCTTTCCCTGTGAGTTTTGCTCACGCTGCTGCATTGGTCGGCTATGTCAGTGTGCACAGAGTCGGAGCCAGCCTCTGAAAGAGAACGGCAATAGCAAAAGATATGTTCAGATGTTTGAATACACCAAAATAACATGAAAACTTATCATTTTTCCATAAATGATCCATAACATTCTCCAATTACTGTGTGCTTATGCAGCTCTATGTTTATGTATGCTGACAAAATGAAAGACATAAAGACATTGATATTTAACTGTATTAAGTCTTACTGTATTCTTTGGGTCTGTGGTAAACCCACATGCACTCAGCTCACCTGAGTACCCTGAGTCTTTTTCTGAGTCCTTCTCTGAGTCACAGTGCAGCATGCGGGTGCTCATGTCACGTACACCAGATTGCTCCCTGTGGGTGCCACCTTGAGATGCTCGCAAGGTGGCACTGTTACTCCTATCCTTGGCATTCTTAGAAGCACTATGGGCAGCACGTTCTCCAAAAGGCTCCTGTTCTCTCGGCATTCTGAATCTGTTAAAAAAAAGTCCTGCTGTTGGAGATAAAAAGACGTGTAGATTGTTGGATCGTTTTCTTATACTCTTAGTGACAAAGTTTACCAGATTAAGCCTATATGAGAGTGAGAGAGAGAACGAGTACGTTTAATGCCAAATAACTCTGGGCGTATCTGAGAAATTCTTTGCCCCTTGCATAAATGCACACACACACCTACGATCAGGTGTGCTATGTGACAGAACGCACACACAACTACCCTGTTGGGCTGCTATATGAAAACATATTAGCTGTTATGTGTTCTATTTGAAACTGTGTAAAGATATCTTTTGTGTTATTGTGAAGGTCCTGCTACATGAGTATATTTGAACAATATAAATGGAGTTTATCCAAATTTCTGAAGGTAATAATCAGCAATATCTACTCAACATCATTATCTGACAGTAACACATTTTGTATCCACTACCCAGGGCCACCTTGGTTGGTGGATACAAAATTAACACATGCACAGAGATCAGGGATAGTATTCAACAATCACTGTTCATGCTGTCAACATACGCTGTGTCAGCAATGTCCATAAGTCTGTTCTGTTTATCCAATTTCATTGTCGGGGGGGGGGGGGGGGGGGGGGGGGGGGGGGGGGCTAGGGCCCATCCTAGCTGTCACAGGGTTTTTGGTGTTTTGCTCCTCTGGTGTTTCTGCCAATTCCTTTTGGGCCCTGCTCATGTATTGTAGTAGTTGTTGGATGGGACCGGTAACTTCTGGTGATCGGGACTGCCCAGCCATCAGTCAGCCATGCTGGGTGAATCTTATCTATTAGCAGCTGGTTCATTTGTGCTGCCAGGCCCTCATGGAGTGCAGTTAGCTCCTTTAGCCAGTAGGTGTGATTCATGTCAGGGCCTGGTGCCGTCCAACTCTTCATATTTGAGATTCCTTCTTGGATCCTGTTCAGGGAGGTTGCTGTGGTGCGCTGTTAGATCCACTAGCCACTGAGAACTGTTATGTGTTGTATGCATCATTCTCTATTTGCTCTTCCAGTATTGCGCCGCCTCCAGCCTTGGTCGGGGGCTGTTCTTAAATTGTTCTTCTACCACTGAGAGTACACCTTGGATGGTTCACTGGAGAACATCTGGCTTATTCTCCTGGCGTCTATCTCTCTGGTATACCTCTTCAAGCAGTTAGCCAAGCCTCTGTGTCTTTGCTTGGCCAATTCTAAGGCCTCAGGTATGGACAAGTTGTTGTATGTCTTAGGCACCCCTTTCTTCATCACACCCTTCTGCAGCTGACTAACTTCCCTTCGTGTTGCCTTGATCTTAGCCTCTAATGTTAAAAGATGAAATCTAATACCACTTTTAAGTTTTGAATCATGTATCGAAACAGTAAAGATGAATATTTTGCCTAAAATGCTTTATTTGTTCCAAACACTTCCAATATATCTAACGAATAAACAGTTTGATGAATTGGACAAATTAATTTCTAGATTTGTTTGGCAGGGTCAAAGACCTAGGCTAAAATATCAAACATTGCAGATGGCAAAAGATAAATGCATGTTAGTCCTTCCATGTTCAAAAAATTATTACATGGCTGTTCAATTCAGGACTTTATTATGTTGGTGTAATGTAAATTATCAAGCAAGATGGAAAGAGATAGAATTAGCTATTTCTAGAGATTGTCCAATTCAGGCAAGCTTAGGTGATAAAAAAAAAAAAAAATTGTAAAAAAACAATTTGAACGGGGAAATCAGTTGATTACTTTACCATTGATATTTTCTTGATAAGAATGATTGGCATGAAGATTCTGAAATGGTGTGCATATGATCTTGATTTTCCCCCAGATAAATTTGACGTTACCTATAAAACATGGATAGAACATGGATTAACCGCATACTGTACTTTTTTCGACAGTAGTAATGTGAAAGATTTTAATCCTTTAAAGAGTCAGTATTGTTTAAAAAATAAGGATTTTTATAGGTTTCTTCAAATATGGCATCATTTGCAAAACTTCATACCTGATAGGAAAAAGATATGGGACATCCCATTGTTAAATAATTTCGTTAAGGTATATCAATCAGACTTGGAATACAAACTAATTTAAATAATGTATAAGGGGATTCAAGAAGTTAAAAATTTAAATACAATCTATATTAAACAAAAATGGGAAAGAGAAATAAATAAAGTAATTTCTAATGAATATGGTATTATTGTAGGAGTCGGGTGCAGTGTGTGTCGGGCAGTGGCCAAGGGTGGAGGCCCTGGTGGACCAATCCCTGGCTATAGAGACTGGCTATTGGGACATGGAATGTCACCTCTCTGGTGAGGAAGGAGCCTGAGCTAGTGCATGAGGTCAGGGGCGGTTCTAGGGGCGGGGCCACAGGGGCATTGGCCCCATCTGAAATCTGATTGGCCCCCTGATGTTCCCCTGTCCTGTCACTCATCTGTCCTTTGTCCGAGAGCAAGTATCAAATTATAGGTGGATGCAATTCCATGCTGAAACACAAGTAGAGCTAATGAGCCAAATAGGAATGTCCCATGTGAATAATGCTTACAGAAGAAAAAGAAGATTTGAACGATCTCGCGGAGAAAGTTTTTTAACCGACAATCGATGCCAGTCTACATTTTGAGGAGTTTGCTGGTAATTATAAGTCATAAATCCCTTTTTTGCTCACAGCTGTCACAGCGTAAGTCTGACAAACATTCATTTAAGAAGCAAAGGTAGTTAAGAGTAATGTTAACTGAGGCCATTCTTGTGTTTGGACATGGACGTTAGCATTTCACTAATTCATGTAACCCGAATTCATGTACTTCTTTGTAATTTGCATTTGTATGTTAACATTAACTATAATGTCTGGCAGTGATAGAGAAGAATATGAAAAGAAAGGGTCAGTCTCAGGAGGGAATTCAGCTGTTTTTGAGCAGAGTGAGTCTGCCAGCTGAAGATGAGCAGGGTGAGAGGAGGGAGAGAGCAGCAGGACACAATAGACCAGAGGCTGGTCAGGAGCAGGACACCTCCAGTCCCTTTTCATCAGGTCAGAAATCATTTAGGGAGAGCAACAACAGTTAATGCTGTAATGTATGAAATGTCTGATATTGTTATTTAGTGTAATGGCACATAAGTTCACTGAATTCTTACACCTCATGGTGATAAGATTTACCATAACTTTAATGTAATGGCTTTAATTTTTATTGGTCCTTATATCACCACATCTACCACAAATACTTGGCCCCTCTATGAACACTGTGGCCCCTTGATGGCCCCTTACTCAGAAAAATCCTAGATCCGCCACTGCATGAGGTTGAGAGATACCAGCTAGATATAGTTGGGCTCACCTCAACGCATGGCCTCGGCTCTGGAACCAGTCTCCTGGAGAGGGGCTAGACTCTGTTCCAGTCTGGAGTTTCCCTCGGTGAGAGGCGGTGAGCTGGGGTGGGTATTCTTGTTTCCCCCCAGCTTGCTACCTGTATGTCGTAGTTTTCACTGGTGGATGAGAGGGTTTTTTCCCTGTGCCTTCGGGCCAGGGAACAGGTCCTGACTGTTGTTGAGTACCCACCCTTTTCGGAGTCGCTGGGCGGGGTGGGGCGCTTGAAGATGCTCCTTCCGGTGACTCCATCGTCTTGCTGCGAGACTTCAGCGCTCACATGGGCAATGACAGCGAGACCTGGAGGGGCGTGGCTGGGAGGAACGGCCTGCCTGATCTGAATCAGGCAGGCCCCCAAAACGCAAAAGTTTAGCGTTTTGGGGGTTTTTTTTGCCCCATAAAGCGATATAGCGACAGCGAAATCCTCCGCTGTCACCATGTTTTGTGGACATGAAGCCTTCTTACTGCATCCCTTCGTACGCTTTGGCATCTCCCAGACCTCACTTTGTCTCCACCCTCCCCCCCCCGAACCTCACTTAAACACCGAGTCTGCCAACCCGCTCCCTCCGCTCGCATCCCCGGTCCACGCTTCGGCCTTTATCAACCTTTGAGACAGCCGACAGC
The DNA here is from genome assembly GCF_007364275.1 of Archocentrus centrarchus. Lineage (NCBI taxonomy): Eukaryota > Metazoa > Chordata > Actinopteri > Cichliformes > Cichlidae > Archocentrus > Archocentrus centrarchus. The sequence goes on along the minus strand of NC_044359.1, from coordinate 37,406,694 downwards.
CAGTTTTCTTACACAAGTTTGTAACAGTGGCCCAGATAAAGGAGGAGGGTTGAATGTAGTTAGCAGTCTCACCCCACAGTGTTTTCGTTAAATTTGATATTCTAACATTAAACAATACGGGACAAAATTAATCTATGTAATGTGGGTCTAGGCAATGCATTAAAGTTATTAAGTTATTTCATAAAGTTTATTTGTAGTTCTAAACATATTTATGGTGTTTTTTTTTCTTCACTTTTTGTCTCTCCAAAGATGTTTTTCCTCTCTTCTGCAGCCTCGATTGCAACTACAGTACATCCAAATGAACAATTATGCAAATTAGGTGATGACATCATATAGTGACCTATTTTCAGGGAAAATTTCCCGTAGTTTTAAATACAAAACTTGACAGGTATGAGCAGAACATGGCTCGGGCAGTGGCCAAAGCAAAAACTCGGGTGTGGGAGGAGTTCGGTGAGGCTATGGAAAAAGACTTTCAGACGGCATTGAAGCGATTCTGGCAAACCGTCAGGCGACTCAGGAGGGGAAAGCAGTGCTCCACTCACCCAGTTTATAGTGTGGGTGGGGTGCTGCTGACTTCAACTGAGGCTATAGTCGGACAGTCGAAGGAATACTTCGAGGACCTCCTTAATCCCACTGACACGCCTTCTGTAGTGGAAGCAGAGTTTGGGGATGAGGGGGAGGACTTGCCCATCACCGGGACTGAGGTCATTGAGGTGGTTAAACAACTCCTTGGTGGCAGGGCCCCTGGGGTGGATGAGATTCACCCTGAGTTCCTGAAGGCTCTGGATGTTGTAGGGCTGTCTTGGTTGACACGCCTCTGCAACATCGCGTGGAGATCTGGGGCAGTGCCATTGGATTGGCAGATCAGGGTGGTGGTCCCCATCTTTAAGAAGGGAGACCGGAGGGTGTGCTCCAACTTCCGGGGGATCACACTCCTCAGCCTCCCCGGTAAGGTCTATGCCAGGGTGCTGGAAAGGAGGGTCCACCCATTAGTTGAACCTCAGATCCAGGAGGAACTTTTGCATCATTTGCCCAACTATCTTTGAATTTTAACTTGCCGGGTGCCTACTTTTTTAGATTTCTGCAAGTTATTCATCACCGCTTCTCTAGTTTCCCGATAATCCCTGCCTCCACTATGGTTGACAGATTGCTAGAAATTAGTCCCACTCCAAAGGGTACAAAATCAAAAATATACATTTTAATTTCTAATTTGACCCTGGGTCACATCAACTTTGTACTACCTGGTCTGACGATCTGAACATAGAGATTGATGATGAAGTGTGTCAAACCATTTTAAAACGCATTCACTCTTTGTCAATTTGTGCCCGACACAGAATTATTCAGTGTAAAGCAGGCCATAGAGTACACTGGTCCAAAAGTAAATTGGCTTGAATCTTTCCGGACGTGGATTCAAGTTGTGTGAAGTGTGGCTTGGGCCCAACCACTCTCATTCATATGTTTTGGACCTGTCCCTCTCTATCCCAATTTTGGGAATCTGTTTTTGACTCACTTTCTGTGATCTCCTCGACCACAGTACAGCCCTCTCCACTCACTGCTGTATTTGGGGTCCTCCCTAAAAACCAGTTACTGTCACCCCACCTTGCTGACCTTGTGGCCTTCCTCACACTGCTAGCCAGACGTATTATCCTGATGCACTGGAAGAATCCTCTCCCACCCATACACTGTCACTAGATAAAAGATGCCCTCTCTTTCATGAAACTTGAAAAAAGTAGGTATTCTCTCAAAGGCTCTGAAACCACATTCTCAAAACTCTGGCCACTGCTCTTGAACCATGTTTTGTCTTTGAAACTGGATGTGACCCCATGAGTGGTGCTACCTTCACGTATCCTAGATGTAACTACACATACCCTGTATCTAACTCTTATTAATTATAGTAGCACAGAATATATTAAGCCCTTTAGATGCTGTTTTATTTGTTTCCTGTATTATTAATTACTTTTTCTTCTTTACTTACAAAATGATTGTTTTGTACCTATTTTCTCTATCCACCTACTTTGATATAGTAATATTTGCTAGGGCTGTTCTTTCTTTTTGTTATTTACTGGTTTGTGTTTATTATTTTAATTGCTGTTTCATGGCATTACTGGAACTTCTCTGTTTTGATGTTCATTGTTGTGTGAAAAATCAGAAATAAATCATACTTAAATTTTAAAAAATTACGCAAGTACGAACTTGCTTACTTGAGTACTGAGCAATGACCTCAGTCTCCCGTTCTGTGTGTTGTTTAGTTTTGCTTCCCCTTGTCTCATTTCTGTGATTGTGTTCAGCTGTGCTTCCCACCTGTTGAGTTTTGTGTTTTATGCAGCCGGTTCCTGAGCAGCCTTGTTATGTTCTTCATCCAGCAATAAAAGCTGTAGTATTAATTTAGTTTTCATCTCTGAGTCCTGCATAGGGGTCCTCTACCTTGCCTGCCACAGGAGTACAGGACATTACTGCGACACCACAGTGGTCGGACTCATCTCAAAGGGAGATGAGGCAGCCTAGAGAGAGGAGGTCCTGAATGACAGCCTGGTTTTCAGAGAACAACCTGCACTGAACACCATGAAAACCAAAGAGATCATCATTGACTTCAGGAAGCACAGGACTGACCCAGCCCCCCTCTACATCAACGGCGAGCGTGTGGAGAGGGTCCACACCTTCAGGTTTCTTGGTGTCCTCGTCTCTGCTGATCTCTCTTGGTCAGATAACATCACAGCTGTTATCAAGAAGGCTCAGCAGAGACTTCACTTCCTGAGGGTCCTCAGGAAGAACAACTTGGACTCAAACCTGCTGCTGACCTTTTACCGCTCATCCACTGAGAGCCTGCTGACGTACTGTATCACAGTATGGTACGGCAGCTGCACTGAGGCAGACAGGGTCAGGCTTCAGAGGGTAGTCAAGACAGCACAAAGAATCGTTGGCTGCCCCCTCCCCTCCCTGATGGACATCTACACCTCCCGCTGCATCAGCAGAGCCAGGAACATCATCAAGGACAGCTCACACCCTGGCTTTGACCCGTTTGACCTGCTGCCCTCTGGCAGGAGCTACAGGAGCATCAAAGTCAGAACAAACAGACTCCAGAACAGTTTCTTCACCAGAGCAATCACCACCCTGAACTCACACACTCACCCATCGTAACTGTGCAACACCCACATCTCTGTGCAATATTAGATTATTCATATATCTGTCACTCCTATACTGTGTAATATCCAATATTCATTCAACGAGTGCAATACTCACCATCTTTATGTTTATATGTATAAACTTATGTATTTTTTTTATAATATATATATTTTTTTATACATTCTATTTTATTTTCTGTTATATTTTTAGAGATTTTATGTTATATTTTTAGAAAGTTTGACTTTCTACTGCATAACACGCAACAGGAGCGGCCCTCCAATCTCATTGTACATTCTGTACAATGAGAATAAAGGCATTCTATTCTATTCTATTCTATTCTATTCTACTGACGCTTTTCATGATTAATGAAGGAGGAGAGGGACAAAGTGCAGCAGACAGATAATTTAAAGACACTTTTTCTGTTTCACAAATTAGACAAGTTCACTGGTTTTGTTTAATTTAAAATCATACTTATTTTGATATTTGGTTATTAAAAAGTGTGTACAATATGGCCTTGTTTGTGCCTGTTTTTCATTTATTTATGCAATTTGATCATTTCTTTAGATGTGTACTGATTGTGTTAAAAATAAATAAGTTAAATATCCACCTGTGTTTTTTTAATTTTATAAATAATTTGGGCAATGGGTTCTGTTATTTTTTGGCTTGAGCACCTGCCCCCAAAAATGTCTGTGCACGTGCCTGGTCAGTACCTGTTGCTCTGTTATCAGAACTACACAGCAATATTTTACAGTCTCTGATTGTTACAAATTTCAGTTGGAAATTCAGAGAGATTTTATGCGCCACAGTTGGTTACTTCATGTTTGAAAGTATGAAAGTATTAAATAACAATATTTATACACATCTTTGATTCTTTAAAAAAGTGTCATCAGTGACTGCTGGCCCTCGGGCACTTTCACATCGTCAGATCTGGCCCTCCTTCAAAAAGTTTGGACACCCCTGTTGTAGATGATGTCCTGGCTCCCCCCTTGCCATCGGCATTTGTGTTGATCTCATCAACCTGGAGTTGTGACAGCAGTGTCGTCTTGGCTCCTAGTTGTTTTGATGTTAGTCTGCATGATAGTGTTGCCACTACACTATTGTATATATATGTATGTTTGTTTTTTTAACATTTATAAAAAACAGCCAATGAGTCTTGTGGACAAGTATAAAAATTTAGTTACAATGCATTTTAATGAAACTCAAACAAATCAGAGGTTTCTGCCACTTCTAGAACAGAACAGAATATGAACACAGTCTGCATCATTAAAGCAAAGTTTGGGTGAGTCATTTGGCATAACAGTGTACTGTATGATGACTGATATAAACAAAAGGTTGCAAGTTGATGAGAAGCAGGTTATTCTTGATCATCAGGTGTTTTTCTGAAATCTCCTGTGTAAACATGACAGCATGCACATGCTGATGAGCCTGCAGCAGGAGGAACCTGATAAGATGCTCCATGGCAGACTGTACAGGCCCACCCCCAGCATTATGTAATACGCTGCCTGCTGGTAGGTGGAAAAACATGAGCCTGTTGTAAAGACGCTTGAAAACTTCGCACTCAGTGACTGTACTAATCCCACAATATTTATAACATAGCCTGTAATAACAGTACATGAGGAGAGCTGACTGTGGCACATTATTAGAGAATGGAGGCGACGTCCAGGCTGATACTGTTCACATACACTTCGGATATTGTGGGACTCTCAGTAGGCCTGCAAACAGTTTACTCACCTGTCAGTACTTTATCTTGAGAAAAGTGCTCACTCCTGGAAGCCGGAACACAAGCTTCTGCATGCCAAGGTATGTCCACCAGTCCAAGGTTTAAAACTCCATTCTGGATAGAAGAATAATATATAGGATTGTATGATATCCTCTGCCCGTGGCAGTCGCAGAGAAAGCTTCAAAAATGAAGAAATAAAACAAAACCTAAGTTGCTGACGTGATGCATCATGAAGCTGCTGTAGGAAGCTGCGCGCACTGAGCGTCTACTGACAGAATCATTTCATTTACGTAGCCACGCCCAGTAGCTAAATAATAATGAGTGCGCCGTGCACCCAACAGCTACACAATGACGTAACACCGGTGACCAATCCTGGGCAGAGACACGTGATCAGGTGGTGACGTCAGACAGCCACGTGAGGGTTGCGCTGTGGTGTGTTGTAAATATAAAGACAGACGTTCCTGCGTTTCAAAGTAATTTCAAAATAAGAAAGCAATAAACGGAGTATCATTTTTGATTTAATTCAGTGACTGCCTTACTTTCATATCTTCACTCGACAAAAAAGGTAGCATTCAATCTTAATCAACATCAACCAAACATCTGCCTATGTAAGATGAATTTGTTATAGCATAACAAATGTGTGTTTTGGATTACAGTTATGTTTTATGGCGCTATAAAATGATTATCTAGCATTATTTTAAAATCTTGTTTAAACAAGATAACTGTAGATTGTAATAACATCACAGTATTTTATCTGTGTTTCACAATTTCCCAGGCTGTTCTATCTGGATTAAATAAGAAAATATAATAATAATAATAATAATAATAAATGAACAAAAAAAAAGTCCACATCTATTTCAACTGCCTTAGCACCAAAGCTCACCTTGGGCAGTGTGTTTAAATTCTTTCTATCGGTATGGAATAGTATTTTACAGGTTTTTCATCCCCTTTGTCTGATTTTCTTAATTCTACTGGTTCATTTAGAAAACCAAGTCATTTTTAATGACCCTCTGAGCAGCGTTATTTATGGAGTAAAGTACTGACCTAGCCTTTGTACTTGCTTGCTATTATATCAAGGACATTCATAATGATTCAAGTAACTGAAACAACAAATAAGGACTGACCATGAAAAGACAGGCATTGTTATTCTTTATTTATATCTTATAATTGATCCTCTGCTGTAAATGAAACTTCCTTTGACAGGTGTGCTTCTCTTTCATCACTGCTGCTGTGAAGACATGTCCAGATGATTCATTCTTTGGGTGACCACAACACAGAAGTGTTCTGAAAACATTGTGTATGCTGCTTTATGATTATGCAAACTGAGTAACCCTGTTTATGGGTGCAATAACCCCCATTTGGTATCTAGTTTCTGGAAGGCAGGTGGACTATTACTGTACAAAACTGAAATTCTTGGACTTTCTCATGAATCACTTTTGATTTTGCAGTTTATCCTGATTGAAGTCAAACTGCTTTTACTTCTTCTTGTTTGTATTTCCCTTTAGAGATCGCCACAGCAGGCCATCTGCCTACATCTCACCCTGTCACTAGAATCCTGCCCTGTCACGCCAGCCTTCTGCAGCTTCTACTTAACTTCATCCAGTGAACCTTGTCTGTGGTCTCCCTTGTTTCCTCCTGCCTGGCAGTTCCATATTCAGCATCCACTATCTCTTCTCTGTACATGTCCAAACCATCTCGGTTTGGCCTCTCTGTCTCCAAAGTGCTCGACTTGAGCATAGGCATATAGGCTGCTCATTTCTAATCTTGGTCACTCCCAGTGAAAATCTTAACATCTTCAACCCAAACCATACATCACAGTGGGTCTCGCTACCATGTTGTAAATCTTCCCTTTCAGTCTTGCTGCTATCCTGTCACAAATCACTCTTGATACTCAGACTGCTTTTCCTAAGGAGCTTTAACTAAATTTCTTCCCTATAGTAGCTTTGCTGTAGTTAAACATCTTCCACGTTCTGGAAGTTTGCAAGAATTTGCATGTAGGGTGAAGAAAGTTCTATTATCACTACTTATGACATATTTATGTAGCTTTTAGATGGTAATTTTGTTTCCTTGATAACACAAACGCCACACCGCTTATTTAGAGTTGAATCTCATTGCTTTTCGATGACGCCCACAGGACGTGAACGCAGCGTAGAAGAGGCGGATGTGTGCGGCAACATGTGAGGCAGGCACACGGAGGCGTGGTTGTTCCGGGGCAGCACATGTTTCCCGCTGGGGGAGCGATGGAAAGAACCGTGAGCCTCGATCCCGTGTGCGCAGACCGAAGTCACGCAAAACCTCCAGAGACGACAGAGAAATGCGGCGTCCGCTGGTTACGCAACAGATTCTTACATCTCTGAACATGATGTAACGTAGTAGTCGCTCCCACTCCGTCCATGTGGGCATCCTCTCCTGGTAGTACAGTGAAGATCAGTCCTTCGTACATGCATGACCTGAAAGCCTGATATTTTCACATATTCTGTCTTATCTTGGACATAATTAGTACGGATTCATCCAGACTACACGCATGAACCGGGAGCACCTCGAGGACCTCACGGCTGAGGATTTAACGTAAAGAATTTCATTTCTTAAACACTTCATTCTGTATTCCTCAGGATTCACGTTATTGTTGAATAAATACTAAACATTAATCCTGATGAATTATTGAATGCAATGTTAGCAATAAATAATGTTAACCAAAGGTAAAGAGAGCTTTGTCCTTCTCATAGAAATACAGAAACGTGACATGAATACAGCCCCCCCCCCCCCCCGAAAAAAAACAGAAACAGCACAGCGACGCACTGCCGGTGTATATGCGCTGTGTGGGTAGTGGTGTGAGAGACGGATTTGCTTAGTGGCAACAGGTCGCTGTTACATAGTTACATTTACCTTTGGATCCACGCAGTGATTCAGCGTGCGCGCAGCGGCAGGACGTCGGGGCGACGTCACTTACCTCTGTCTGCGCGAGCCTTCTGACATCGTTGTCCCAGAGAAAAGACGTCCTGCTGCTCTCTATGCGATGTTCATAAAGCTGCAGGTTAATCCTCCTCACAGCTCATCCAAACCGTGGTCTCATGCTTTGAAACGCAGCAAGCGCTCCTGGATTCTACCGTTTACACCCATGGAAATAATCTTTAAACATGAAGTGAACAAATAAAAAAATACAAATGCTAAAAGGTCACATTTTTATTCAGTGGGGAAACTAGTACAAACATCTATTCAGTATTGAAAAATAAACTAGGAAAATGTATAAAATATACATACAGGACCAGTCAAAGGTTTGGACACAACTTCACATTCAATGTTTTTATTTTTTCCTACATTGTAAATTAATACTGAAGTCATCCAGATTATGAAGGAACACATAAGGAATGATGTAGCAAACTGAAGTGTTACTCAAACCAAAATAGGTGTGAGATTCTTCAAAGTAGGCACCTTTAGCTTTGGTTACAGCTTTGCATTCTCTCAGTCAGCCTCATGAAGCAATGACCTGAAATAGTTCTCCAACAGTCCTGAAGGAGTTCCAGAGGGTGTCGATTCATTTAAACTAACATATTCATCCTGCTGTAACCAGGTTTCTGTAAGGCAGAATAAATCAATATGTTGATCAATTATTAAATCATTTACTAATAGGGACTTGGAAGAGAGAGACCTAATGTTTAATAAACCACATTTAATTGTTTTATTTTTTGGTGCAGTTGATGAAGCTGTATTATTTATTGTTTTTGAATTTTTATGCTTAAATAGTTTTTTGCTGATTTTAGCTTTGGTTTTTGGTGGTCTGGGAGCAGGCACCAACTCTATGGGGATGGGGTTTTGGGGGGATGGCAGGAGGAGAGAAGCTGCAGAGAGGCGTGTAAGACTGCAACTCTGCTTCCTGGTCTCAACCCTGGGTAGTCAGTTTTTAGGAGGGTTAATAAATTTGGCCAGATTTCTAGAAATGAGAGCTGCTCCATCCAAAGTGGGATGGATGCCGTCTCTCCTAACAAGACCAGGTTTTCCCCAGAAACTCTGCCAATTAACACGTCATTTTTTTGGACACCACTCAGACAGCCAGCGATTCAAGGAGAACATGCAGCTAAACATGTCGCTCCTGGTCTGATTGGGGAGGGGCCCAGAGAAAACTACAGAGTCCGACATTGTTTTTGCAAAGTTACACACCGAGTCAATATTAATTTTAGTGACCTCTGATTAGCGTAATCTGCTGGGGGAGAGTGGCTAAGCTACCTTAGTCTGCACTGACTGCAGGGGCCTGGCTAGCTACAGGATTTTCCAGGGCGTGGAGCCGGGTCTTCAGTTCACTGAGCCTGGCCTCCAGAGCTACAAACAAGCTACATTTGTCACAAGTACCATTACTGCTAAAGGAAGGAGTAACTAAACATCTGACACCAGAGGTGGCAAAAGTACTCACATTGTGTACTTAAGTAGAAGTACAAGTACTTGTGCTAAAAACTACTCTGTGAAAAGTTGAAGTACTGGTTCAATGTCTCTACTTAAGTAAAAGTAAAACAGTACAGGCTCTGAAATGTACTTAAAGTAACAAAGTAAAAGTAGTTCTTTGGAGGAAGTTTCTACCTGCTATTGTTCTGTAAAGCTAACTGAACCTCATTATATATTATTGTAATAATATAAAATAATACATGAGAATACAAACGTTACTCCAATCTAAATTTTAATCCTAATGAATGCACTCAGCTTGAATCTGTTCTGTGGGACACAAACTGTGAAAGTGAATTTAAACACAGCTCTGTTCTCTGTGTCCTCCATAGTAGAGGGTGACTGTGCCTCCACCTAAACACCAACATGAGGATACTCAGGGGTTACAGTGGGATTCAGAAGGTGGAGGAACCCTAAGATCAGCTGTAGTGGCTCTGCATGGGGAGAAGAATCACAGCTTTCTATTGTGAGCTGCAGTAAATGATGTTGGTGTGCAGGCTGTGATCAGCTGACCTGCTGCTGCTGCTGCTCTGAGGTTTACTGCTCTGTGTGGATGAAGTGAACTCACAAAGATGTAACCCAGTATTTCACAGCTCTCTGAGCTGATCTCCATCCCCTACACTGACAGCATACAGGCTGCATAAATGTTGGATTCAGTGAATGAATCTCAGCTTCAGCAGCTTTGATTCAGACTCATCTCTGCTGCACTGATGTAACCTGTAACTCTGACCATGAACACAGCCTCTGTGCACCAACACAGAGCTTTACTGTAAATACAGTACAACAAACTGACCTGTTTATCACACACTAAACTGCAGTATTTTCATACAATCTTTGAATAACACAAAGTCAGCGTCTTTCTCCATCTGAGTGAACTTCTCTCTCTTTTCTCTCCCAGCAGCTTTTAGCTCGCAGACACACTGTGTGACAAACTGCACACACTTTGTGTGTTTGCTGATATTTGTTGAGCATTTAGAAACGTTGCATTTAAAATTACCTGCAGCACGTTACTCCCTTTATTTTCGCTCCTCTTCGGTAGCACTAGCTAAAATGCTGAAAGTACCGCGAGCACAACTTACGGTCATCTGCCTCAGTCCGGCCCACTGTAACCCCTGATTATAGTGCTATAAATGATACATAAACTTTATGGTTTTGCCTCTTTAATGTAATTGTATGCGATAAGCCCTGGGGATGGAGGATACACCAGTAATTTTGTCTCTTATGTGTTATTGTTCCTCCATTTAGGCTCAGATCGTTTGATGTTTGAGTGACCGGAAATGAAAACTTCCCTCAAATATCTGAAACTGAAAGTAACAAGTCCGTTTTGAAAAGTAGAAAGTACAGAAACTTGTGGAAAAATGTGGGGAGTAAAAGTAAAAAGTAGTCAGAAAAATAAATACTCAATTTAAGTACAGATACCTGCAGTAACTAAGTATTTGTACTTCGTTACTGTCATGTCCTGGGCCGTTTGCCCAGCGTTTTGTGTTTGGTTCATGTTTTCCGAGTCTGTCTTCCCAGCATGTTTTGATCCTTGTTCCCTTTGTCCCGTCTTCCCCTGTATTTTAAGGTCTGCGTCTCTGTCCTGAGTCTGTGTGCCAGTTCCCCATGTTAAGTCGTCATGTACCTTGGTTTGTTACTTCCTGTGTTATTTTGGCAGTCTAGTTTCCCTGTGCTTTGTGTTTAGCTTTGCTTCCCCTGCGTAATTAGTTTCATTTGCCTCACCTGTTGTTCCCTGCTGTTTTCTCTTGCCCTGATTATCCAGTGTGTATTTAAGCCCTCTGTTTCTATCTGTTTTTGGCGTGTCGTTGATGTTTTGTGCCCGCATGTTCCAGTGTTCCCTGTGTTTTCCCTTCGTCACCCCTCCGTAGGATTTTGGTGTTCATTAACCTCCCAGCCTTAATAAACCTCCTTTAAGTTATGTTTACCTCTGGAGTCCTTTGTGCTTGCCCTTCCTCACCCGTTTCCTCCCCGGCCATGACAGTTACTTCCCACCTCTGTCTGACACACAGAGCAGGAAAGTGTGGGACAGTTTTTCATCACTGATGAGAAACTGTAACCCCTAATTATAGCGCTATAAATGATACAGAGATTATACGGTTTTGCCCCTTTAATCACTGATGAGAAACTGTATCAAGAGCGTGACTTTTAAAGTGGTTTATTCACTTCAGCCAAGCTGTTCTCAGTGCCCCTTTATATGCTGTGGGCTACAAAATATTTCCTGTATTTAATATATAAAATTTGGCACATTTGTTTTCTTGTCTGCTAACAATATCAGATTTTGCCTAGCAGTAATGTGCAGTACAGCTGGCTCTTAAGAGTTGTTTTTTTTTTTTAATGAGTTAGCCATTAAAAAAACAAAAAACAAAAACAGCCTGGAGAGAGGGCATCCTGCCTTTTGTCCTATGACAGCTGGTATAGGCTCCAGCCTAAAGAAAAATGACACACTGCAGCTATTGAAACTCAATAGAAGAGTTTTCTGAACTGGCCTGCTGGCAGTCCATACCTTTCACCTCTCCTGAAAGTCCAGCAACTGATGTCAGTTCTTGGACTGTTGTTAAAAGGAGAGGGAAAGCAGGCCAACATTAAAAACATTACTGTGTCACAATTTTTAGAAACATTACTGCCATGTAATTCGAAATGAGCAGTTTTTTTTTTTTAAAGGTTACATTTTCTCATTGTTTTCTACATTTTATTGTGAACAGATTAGATTAAGATTAAGATAGTGTTTATTTGTCACATGCACAGTTATACACAGTACAATGCACAGTGAAATGTATTTTGTACCTGCAACCATATATACACACACATATAAATAAGAAGAATAAAAAAAAAAAAAAAGTAATTCACACTATACTCTATATACTATACACTATACACACTTTTATAAATTATAATATTTACATTGTGCAATAATGGTCCAGTTAGGGCTCAGAGTTGAGCAGACGGATGGCTTGTGGGTAAAAACTCTTCTTCAACCTTTCAGTCTTAGTCCTCAGGCAGCGGTAACGCCGGCCGGATGGGAGCAGGGAGAAGAGAGAGTGTCCGGGGTGGCTGGGCTGTTTTAGGATCTTCATGGCCCTCAGCCTGCACTGCTTGGTGTAAATGTCCTGCAGGTTGGGGAGGGTGGTTCTGATGGTCCGTTCAGCTGAACGAACCACCCTTTTTAGGGCCATGAAGTCCTGCTTGGTGCAGTTTCCCATCCAGGTGGTGATGCTCCCACGCATGATGCTCTCGATGGTGCAGGTGTAAAAGTTCCTGAGCACCTTGAGTGGGAGCTTGAAGTCTCTCAGCCGCCTGAGGAGGTAGAGACGCTGTCTGGCCTTCTTCACAGTGATGTTTATGTGATGAGTCCAGGACAGGTCCTGTGAGATGGTCACTCCCAGGTATTTGAAGGTGTCCACTCTTTCCACCTCAGCACCACTGATGACAAGTGGATGGTAGTCCCTCTGCTGCTTCCTGCTGAAGTCCACGATCAGTTCCTTCGTTTTGCTGACGTTGAGCAGGAGGTGGTTCTCCTGGCACCAGTTCTCCAGGCGGGAGACCTCTCTCCTGTAGGCTGTCTCCTCATTGTGAGAGATTAGTCCCACAACAGCAGTGTCGTCAGCAAACTTGATGATGACGTTGGACTCTGACGTGGCCTCGCAGTCATGGGTGTACAGTGAGTACAGCAGAGGGCTGAGCACACAGCCTTGGGGGGATCCAGTGTTGAGGGTGAGGGAGGATGAGGTGAGGTGACCCACTCGTACCACCTGTGGTCTGCTGGTCAGGAAGCTGTGAACCCACCTGCACAGGGATGGGCCCAGGCCCAGGTCCAGCAGCTTAGAGACCAGCCTAGAGGGAACTATGGTGTTGAATGCTGAGCTGTAATCTACAAACAGCACTCTCACATAGTTCCCCTTACCAGTGTCTATGTGTGAAAGGGTCTTGTGGAGGAGGAAGGATATGGTCTATAAGATTTGCAAATCATTGCATTCTGTTTTTATTTACGACAGTGTCTCAACATTTTTGGAATTGGATTTGTAGATCTCCAATTGATTCCAAGTGTTAAATTTGCATTTGCAATTTTTTAATGATGTTACTCAAATGCGTGGGATGCCTCTTGGCACTGTTTGGGAGTCATTAAAGGCTTACTTGAGGGGTCAAGTCATCTTTTACTGTGCAAATAAAAAGAAGAAAGGCACAGGGCGGCTAAGACAGCTAACAGATAAGATTTTACAGTTAGAGAATACAGCCACTCTTGTTCACAAGACTTACTAAAGAAACATCTGTTACTCCAAACTGAATTGAACATCTTATCTACCCAGCAGGTGGAGTATTTAATATCCAAATATAGGCATGGTTCAGTGACGTGCAGTCAGGGGAGGCAGGTGAGGCACGGCCTCACCTGTCATCGTGGAAATCCATCCATCCATCCATTTGCTTCCGCTTATCCTGTTCAGGGTCGCGGGGGGGGCTGGAGCCTATCCCAGCTGTCATAGGGCGAGAGGCAGGGTACACCCTGAACAGGTCGCCAGCCTGTCACAGGGCCAACACAGAGAGACGAACAACCTTTCACACACACATTCACACCTATGGGCAATTTAGAATAGCCAATTAACCTAACCCCAGTAAGTGCATGTCTTTGGAATGTGGGAGGAAACCGGAGTACCCGGAGGAAACCCACGCAAGCACGGGGAGAACATGCAAACTCCACACAGAGAGAGGGAGAGGCCTGGGCCAAGGTGGAATCGAACCCAGGCCTTCCAGATGGTATTCTATCTGTGAGGCAGCAGTGCTAACCACTGCGCCACCGTGCTGCCTATAATATAAAATTATATATAAATATAATAAATATAAAATTAAAAAATAAATTAAATGGTTATATTCATTCAGTGATTTGTATTTTAAAGTTCTTTTCCATTTAACTACACCATTTTTAGATTAGTTTTTTCAAAATCGCTGAATTTTCGCATTTGCCGGTCAAATACTAAGAGACGAACGGTGAGGCACCAGCCCGGCGAGCCGCACCACGGATTGCGCAATCCGTGGTGCGGCTCAGTATAGTCATTGCCAATGACTACTAACTGTGCTGGCATGCTATGCAGTGAGACCGGATTACTTTCCCTTTGCATGTGGCTATTAAAATGTTCTAACACTTTTACTATATGAACTAAATTTCCATATTTTAGCTGGTGTATATAATGCACAGTTTTTTTTTTGTTTTTTTCATTAACAACTGTATGTGTGTGTAATGCATTCTTGTGTTGAACGATCATGAAACTGCTGCGAAGAGACACTAGGTGAGGCACGCAGTTCTCGTGCCTCATGGTAGGGGGCGCTGGTGATCCCAGGGACTCTACGACTCCTCGGCGGCAAGCTACCATAAACAGTTAGCAAGGCCAGTTAGTTTTTCCTGTTGCTTGGCCTTATGTTCAACATGGAAGATTACATAACTCAACTGAAATTTTCTAAACTGGACTTTCAATCGAAGCAGAAGATAATAATTAAAGGAAGACCAACACCGGAGCTAAAAGGTTTGCTTCAGACTATGTTAATGTTAAACAAAACAACTGTTGCCAATCAAATGGTGAATAAGCTATATGTTTGTAAATCTGATGTGATGACGTCAGTGCCTCACCAGTCACGACCCTCACCGCACGTCACTGGCATGGTTACCACAAGCATGGTGAAAGGCTGGGCGTCTACTTGCACAACAGCTACGGCAGCGTTCAGCTGGCCAGGATATCTTCGCAATAAATGATGACCAAGGTGTAAAATGTTGCGATAATGCTGGAATTAATATGTGTTTCAGTACATTTTACCAATCACTGTAGACCTCTGAGGCATCATTTAGCCAGCTTAATTAGAGGATTCTTTTTTTTAAGGATGTTAAAATCCCTTCAGTAAGTTCAGACCTGTTTAATGAGCTGGAGATAGATCCCTCTCTAGAGGAAATAAACTCTGCAATTACAAAATATGCTAAATGTAAAGTCTCCAGGGGCGGATGGCATCCCAACAGAATATTTAAAGAAATTTTCTGACTTGCTTTTTCCTCTATTATCTCTTTGCTATTAAAGAAGGAGAAAGACCCTTTAAACTGCAGCTCATCTTGCCTGGTTTCGCTTCTGAACTCAGACTCAAAAATCCTTACTAAAGTGTTACCCAAGAGACTTGAATGGGTTATCCCTACAATTGTCTCACCTGACCAGACAGGATTTGTTAAAAATCACCAATCCTTTTTTAACATTAGGTGGCTGTTTGATGTGTTATACACTCCCATCCCACCTGGCCAAAACTGTGAGATCATACTACCGTTAGATGCTGAGAAAGTGTTTGACCGGGTGGAGTGAAATTACTTTAAGACTTTAGAGGTGTTTAATTTTGGTCCTAAATTTATATCATGGGTGAAGTTGCTATATACCTCGCCAGTGGCGGCTGTATGCACTAATTGCAACCTGTCCAGCTATTTTGAATTGAAATGTGGTACGAGGCAGGGGTGCCAATTCTCTCCACTTCTAGTCGCACTTGCGATGGAACTGCTTGCTGTAGCTTTGCGGCAAAATTCGATGATTAAACGTATAATTCGGTTCGGCACTGAACATAAAGTTTCCTTATATGCTGACGACGCACTTTTGTATATTTCAAACCCTACGTCTAGTCTCCTTGAGTTACTTATCTTCAAAAATTTGGGAGAACATCTGGCTATAAGATTAATCTTCAAAAAAGTGAGCTGATGCCTGTGACATCTAGAGAAGGGAAGCCTATAGGCTCTGTTCCTTTTTAAAATATGTTCTAAAAAATTTAAATACCTGGGTATTTAGATAACTCAAACCTATAAAGAACTTTATAAGGCAAATTATCTACCTCTCTTGGTGAAGCTTCGGCAGGATATTGCTAGGTGGGAATCCCTACCTCTCTCCCTTGGGGGAAGAATCAATTCAATCAAAATTACCATACTGCCTAAATTACTTTATCTATTTCAGAGTGTGCAACTGATTCTTACTAAATCTTTCTTTTCCAGTTTGGACAGCGAGTTATCAACATTTGTTTGGAATAAAAAGTAGTTTTGGAGGCATGTGATCCCCTAACTTTATGTACTGTTACTGGGCGGCTAACATTAGAATCTTACTGTATTGGTTAAAAAAGAACACTCCTGTTCCAAGTTAGGTGGCCTTGGAAAGGAGCTCAGTTGCATCTAGTTCTCTCTCTGCTTTATTCTGCTTCCATTTACCTTTTAATCAACCAGTCTCAACATATACTTCTACCCAGTGGTAATTCACACAGTAAAAATCTGGAATCAGTGCACAGCAGGCAGTAGTTCAATTCAAGGTAGTACACTGTCTACATTGGTCCAAAGACAAATTGTACAAGTTTAAAAAGGACTTGGATCTGACATGTGATCACTGTAAACAAATTCCAGTGACACTTTTACATACATTCTGGACCATTTTCAGGAGTGTCTGGACAAATTATTCACCCGTCGCCACTCATCACTCTCTTCAGAATGGCCCCAGCAGATGTTTTTCTCAGCAAATATCAGAGAAATATGATAGCCTTTTGCTCTCTTCTGGCCAACAGACTGATTCTGTGTAGATGGAAAGATCCACATCCTCCGGTATATGGACACTGGATAAGAGCGGTTATGCGTTACATTCATGTGGAGAAGATTAGATACACAGTCAAGGGATATGTTAAAAAAATTCTACGATACCTGACAGCCAATTTTATCTTATTTTGAATGTATTTCAGCAGACAAATTTGTGTGATGGTCAGTTGTTGGTTGTATTATATATGCACAAACCTGAGATTAATATTTGTTGTTTTACAAGCACAAGATGTGTACACGTTAGTGTAATACAGGGGTATTCAACTCCAGGCCTCGAGGGCTGGTGTCCTGCAGGTTTTAGATGTGTCTCTGCTTCAACACACCTGAGTCGAACATAGAAGTCATTAGCAGAACTCTGGAGAACCTGACTGCATACTGAGGAGGTAATTCAGCCATTTGATTCAGGTGTGTTGGATCAGGGACACATCTAAAAGCTGCAGGAGGCCTGGAGTTGAATACCCCTGGTGTAATAGACCCGGTATAGGAGGGGTGGGGTGGGAGGGATCTTTGTGGTTTGTGTCTCAGTTGCTGTTTTGTGTTTACTTAAAAAAACAATAAAAAGACTTCGATGAAAAAAATTTGTGTTTGGTTCACTGGAACTCTTGATATGAAGTAAGGAATGCAGATAAGCCAGATCAGCTGGTCAGATCAAAAAGGCCTGGAAAACCACAGAAGTCAACCAGAGTGAATGATCATATCTAGCCAAGGCAAGAACACTCTTGAAGGGGACTGTGTCATTGTCAAAGCCTACAATCAAGAGACACCTTCATGAATGTAAATATAGAGGGTCTATAACAAGGTGCAAATCACTGGTTACACTCATTAACAGGAAAGCCTGATTGGATTTTGCCAGAAAACATCTAGGAATGATAGGAAGAGAAAAGTATGGAGAAGGAAAGGAACAGCTCATGATGTAAAGAATACCATATCATCTGTCAGACATGTTGGAGGCAATGTTCTAGCATGGCCATGTGTGGTTGCCAGTGGAAGTGGGTCACTAGTGTTTACTGATGATGTGTTTCCTGATAGAAGTAGCAGGATATTACAAGTGTACACTCTGCTTATATTCAACAAAATGCTGCAAAAATAATTGGATGGTGTGTCACAATACAACAGCGAGATACACAAACAAGCAACTGAGGGCTGCTGGATAGGCCTGTCAGAGCATCCCATGAGTTATAGACTTCAGGCAAGATTAACTGCAAAAGATTTTCATCCAAGTACTAAAAAATTCGTGAGGACTGGAAGCCTGACCTGTGAGAACTGGAAGGTCGGGTGCACCTTCATGGAGGAGGGCAGATTAAGGGAGATGGCAGACTGGTTGATGATCTTGTCGACGTTAAAGGGTCCAAGGTACCAGGGTTCAAGCTTCCGAGTGGCAGCCTTCAGGGACATATCCTGCGATGACAGCCAGACCTCCTGACCTACACGATAACAGGGAGTGGGAGTTCTCTTCTTGCGGTCGGCAATGTGATGGTTCTTCTCCGCAGTATGTAGGAGGGCTTCCTTAGTCTGTCTCCAACCCCGCCGACAGAACCGATGGGACAAAGAGCTCACCGTCCTGTGAGGGAAAAAAAGGAGGCTGGCAGCCTAGTGAGGCTTCAAACGGAGAAAGTCCAGTGGCAGCGGATGTGTGAATATTATGTGCATATTCTATCCATGGAAGGTGCGTGCTGCAGGATGACTTGAAGACATGAAGCAGCGGAGTGCTGCCCTGGGCTCTTGGTTGGCACGTTCAGTTTGCCCATTGGTTTGTGGGTGGTGACGGGAAAATAAACATCCCCGTAGGGGATGATTGAAGACAGGCCCAAGTCCACGTTGGTGCCCGGTCACGGAGAAGACTCACAAAGTGTGATATTTTAACACAATCATTAGCGAACTTTCCTGGACCGCATTTGAACAGAAAATCTCTGCAATGGCTTAATTCACCCCGGAACAGTTCTAGGCTGGGGGAAGAAAGGCCGCTCCTAAGAAAGCAGAGGAAACTGGGAGGACTGGCCGGCACTGCAGCCGTAGAAGCAGGAGTAAAAGAAAGCTTTGAAAGAACTGTCCATAAAGAATCTAATTGCTCTAGATGCTGGGAAGCTTGACCAGTCTCCTGAACTAAAACAGATAAAGCCTGGGCATGCTCACCTAAGATTGCGCCCAGGCAAGTGATCGCGGTACGGAGAACTGCCAAGTCCACTGGGTCCACAGTCTTGGCAGATTCTTCTGTCATGATGGCCAGGAAGGTTGGACCCAAGAAGCAGAGATGGCAGTTCACGTTAACAAGGTTCATTTGAACAAACACAAAAACATACGCAGGAGAGAAAACGAGGCGAGACCGCGGGGTGTGTCTGGTAATGCATGAAGAATTTATGGTGAGGAAGGGAGAACAGCATTAACCTGGGCCAAAGGCAGGCGCATTTAAAGGAGTGAACGAGTTTACTGGTGCGTCTCAGAGAGCGAGGCCTGGGGGCGACTTGTCAGGATCTGGACTGGCGGGGTGTTTCCTGGGTCCGGTGGTGGGGTGAGAGCAGACTAGTGTGACTCGTAGGGCAGGTGGAGGCTGGAGAGGAGGTGGCTGATTTATCCTCTAAAAAGGAAGACCTATGTAGAATACTAAAATCTATACTATTATATATTGGCCATAATTCCTTATATGCAAATTCGCTCACATTTTGGTCCATCCAGGTTGCACCTTAGACTGTGCAGGAGCTCAGTAATGCACTGGACCAGATCTGGCTGAAGATCTCCCAGGACACCATCTGTCGTCTCATTAGGAGCACGCCACAACATTGGTAGCCATGCATACAAGCACGTGTGGGGCATACTGAGTACCATTTTGAGTTGCTGCAATGAAATTTGGTCAAAATGGATTAGCCTGCCGCATCATTTTTTTCACTTTAATTTTCAGTGTCTTTGACTTCAAACCCCTGTAGGTTGATCATTTTGATTTTCCATCAAAGGATGTGGCATTCTTAAAACATTACCCGCTCCACAGACATCCAGCATGACTGTTTTCCACATTAAGATCTGATGTGTTTTCAGCGTGTTCCTTTAATTTGTTTTGAGCAGTATAACCCCCTCGGTCACCATACAGGAATATTGATGGGGAAAAAAAGAATGTTACAATTCAGTATATTATAGAAAGTGATGCACACAATTGTCTATGGTGTGTATATTTTTTCCCCTTTGCATTGCAGAGTTTTAACTTCAGGTGACAAATGGTGCTTTTAACCCCATTTCCACCACCAGCTATTAATGCAGTGCTGAGGGTCTTAACATCACAGCTATTCATTATCAGTTTTCAACCTTTTCTCTAGCAGAGAATTTTTCTAGATACACAGAATCTTTGATCAATGTGCAAATAATTTGCAATTTTATGTTGAAAAATGTTATTACTATTGAACTATTAGCCCAGAGTGGTGAACCTCTCCCCATCTTCTGAAAGGCCTCTCAGTGATCACATTAAGGGCCTGGTGCTAATTAACTAGTTGTTAGATGTATAGCTAAAATGCAACCTGTAGTCTGAAGTTCTCTGAGACCGCTAAAACTAGCCAAGTGTTATAT
This sequence comes from Archocentrus centrarchus, assembly GCF_007364275.1. Taxonomy (NCBI): domain Eukaryota; kingdom Metazoa; phylum Chordata; class Actinopteri; order Cichliformes; family Cichlidae; genus Archocentrus; species Archocentrus centrarchus. The sequence continues at coordinate 37,386,280 of NC_044359.1, read as the reverse complement.
AAATGCAGGTACATTGCATGACATGACCCACTGGGAATATCTGAAATGATTAAAATAATGAAGACCCAAATGAATTGAGACAGTCAAAAGATATATTTCAGAATTACATTCATACACAAAATTGAATCTCTTGGATAAAACAATTTGACAACACATACATTACTTCCAAACATTATATTATCGGAGATCTTTGCGGGAGGTCCAGGATATAGGAAGGATAAGGGAAAACAGCGAGTGTAGAGGTCAAACCAAAAGATAAAAATAAATTATTTCTAAACAGATATGTGGAGGAAAGCTCTATCAGCAAAGGGAGGTTGAGTAGGCGGTGTGCACCAACTCTTCATTCATTACCAGCATAGATGCAATGTTGGGCAAAGACTCGAGAATCATATAAAAGCTTCAAGTCACCACTGTAAGCTCTAAATCTCAAAAAATATATGTGGCAAAAAGAAGTTTTCACAAGACTCTATGCAGTCCAGTGAAAGACTGTGTACACCCCACTCTATTTTTCAGTAGCTTGTAGAAATCACTTTAGCAGCAATAACCTGAAAATGATCCTTTTCTGTGTGGCATTATCAGCGTCTCACATCTTCAGTTCAATTTGATTTATTTTGTGCCAATTCACAACAGTTGCCTCAATGCACTTCATATCATAAGGCAAAGACCAGATGTGGGGGAATTCTGGCCCACTCTTCTTATGTCTACAATTTCAGCCAAGCTTTAGCTGTTGGACAGATCACATCTGACTACAGAACACTTTGGTGTACAGACGAGTTCATGGTTGAGTGCAATGCCCCGGTCCTGTGGCTGCAAACAAGTTCCAGTCACCATCCTTCCTCCACCTGCTTCACAGCACTGATATGCTGTTTGGTTTCTGCCAAATGTGGCACTGTGCATTATGTCCAAACATCTCCACTTTAGTCTCCTCTGTTCAAAAGGACACTGTTCCAGACAACTGCTGGTTTGTTCAGTCCACCTACGTGAACCTAAGCCATGCTGCTATGCCATTTTTAGAGAGAAGCTTTCTCCCGGCAACCCCTCCATAGATATTCTTTTACTAACTGTACTGTCATGAACTTCAACATGTAACAGGCTAATTGAGTCCTGCAGAGTCTCAGATATAGCTCTTGATGTTTCTGCAGTTTCGTTTGTCTGACGTTGGGGCGAATTTGCTTTGAAGTCCACTCCTGGGAAGGAGAAACCTGCCGACGTTTCTGCTTTGAGAGTGTGTGTGCACTGAAACATTGCAGCAGGAAAATGCAGACAATATGACAAACACTGAGAAGCCAGGAGGGCGCACAATAAACATGGGAAGTGCCATGGCTTCAAACATGCAATGATATAAGATGGTGGTTTGAGGAGACCACAAATTTTATATAAAGGCTACAAAGACCTAACACACAGTTAAGAGACTAAAATTCTAAAAGCACAAAGCAATAAAAAGTGACACGTCTATCTTTTGTAATTACCTGGTACAATCATTGAGTCCAATGCAGATCCCCTCATTTATATATTATCATTTATTCCTCAATGAGCCAATAATAGCAAGGACCTGAGAAAGCAAAACTAAAAATGTTGTTCAAAGAGGTATGTGGGAATTTTCTGTAATAATGAGAGGACCAGCTAAGAAACCCTAGATTATCAAAATGTTAATCAGCCAATTTTAGATTAGAAGTGGGGATTTCCTCCTCGAAGGGCTGGCAGGATGCATAAGTGACTTCATCTCAGGTGAAGTCAACTTAATGGACATTCCTACTGTTTTTGTTATATCCACGTCCCTTGTAATATAATTGTTTAGTGGCAGTTACACATTTGTCTCCTAATAGCATATGGGGTGGTAGAAGATTACATGTGATCAGTAATGAGTGCCTAAAATCGGGGTATTCTATATTTGTGTGATATTCTCCCAACTTAAAATGTATCAATGACAACTATTTTCTCTTGCAAGAAAAAAGCAGCCAGGCTTGGGTCGATTTATGGAAATGCCATTTTAGATTTCTCTAATCTTACTCCAGAAGGTTTACATGACAGATTTTATCCAGATATGGAGGCTCCCTTTGACTGTGAAGGTCACAGCATACAAACAATCAAACAAACAAAAAAGCAGCAGAACAGAGTTCACTGTAGGGATCAAAAGTTCCAGTTTTTCCTTAAAATTGTCGCTCATCTGCATCGGAACAGACATTTGATGCAAACTGTTGATATCTACCAGTCTTTGATACTCAGGGCAAAAGACAAAATTTGACAGCAATCCAGCTTATATTATGAAAATGAGCTATCCAAGAAAATCCAAGGTCTGCTTTAAATCATTAAGTGCTGACAAAGATCAACAGATGGTGCGATGGTTTATGTTGTGAAGTTTCTATCACACCTATTTTTTTTTTAAATTTGTGAACATCTGCACGTGACCATCCCCAATACTCTTTATTAAAAAGTAGCCTGTTATGTTTTCCTTTTGAGCTAATACCCACTAATACTTTCAAAGAGGGCAAAATGCACCACAATGAAACCCACAAACAAAACATTCCAGTAACAAGCAGAAACATTAATTAGTGTGGTGAAACAAAACAAAACGAAAAACAAAACAACAAAACGAAAAACAAAACAACAAAACAAAACGAAAAACAAAACAAATCGAAAAACAAAACAACAAAACAAAACGAAAAACAAAACGAAAAACAAAACAAAACAAAACGGGGGTGGGGGGTCAATACAAGATGACAGATGTCTCAACCAGTATATCTGGGGGTGTCTGTAGCTCAGGAGGTAGAGCAGGTCACCTACTGATCGGAAGGTCGGCAGTTCGATTCCAGGCTGCGTGCCAGTGTATCCTTGGGCAAGATACTGAACCCCAAGTTGCTCTCCGACGCAAGCGCTGGAGTGTGAATGTTAGATAATTAAAGCACTTACGTTTAGATAATCATGGAAGTGCTGGTGTGAATGGGGGTAAATGTGTTGTGTAAGCACTTTGAGTGCTCAAACAGAGTAGAAAAGCGCTATATAAGAACTAGTCCATTTACCATTTCTATCTGGTGTTACATATAATGAGCAGGACCCCTGTCAGTATATTTCTGAATCCCAGAAAATTAAAAAAAATAATCTTTAAGCACTTTATGAACCTCTTAAATTACATGGTCTGTTTGACCGATCAAGAAAAATCAAAGATGTGTTAGAATTTTAAAACACAACAAATAACATAACCCTGTTCATTAGGGTATCCCTAACTGTCACTGATTTCTGTGTTGCCCTTAACAAATCTGTTAATCTGTTAAGTTCATAAAGTGAGATGAAAAATATACAAGTGCTTTAATATCACTGCATACAACTTAAGCAAAAACAGACAGCCTCTGTCTAACACCTTATATTGCACTTTGTCAAAGCTGATCTCCATGAAGACACTTTGATCATGATGTGTTATCAGTTCACCTGCTGTTCCTCCTGCTCTCCCAGTCTCATTCTGACTAAACTGATGGCAGTAGGTTTGGATTTTGATGCCCCTGTTTTCTAAAAAAAAAACTAAAATAAAATAAACCCACACACTAACAAAGAATACCAGACTGACTGCTGCTCTCCTCCCTCCTTCATATACAAGCCTGCCTATCAATTGTGAAGAAGAGCACTTGCAAGTGTCATGGGAAGCTATATGGCTTTTTCATAAGAATATAAAAAATGTTACAAATTGCAGCAGCTATGAAGTTCTGATGTTCATTTTGCTACAGTATAGCCACTGAGCCCAGACTTTTTCCTTTGTGTGGACCAAGGAGGTTTTACAAAACAACAGCTGCCAAGCAAGGCACTGAAATCCTGCGATATACAAAACCTCTTTAAAAATGTATGTTCTTGTCATTTATATGGCTGTATGATTGTGGCCAAGGTATTCAAGCTTTAAGGTTTTTTTGTTTCTTTTTTTGTGTGTGTTTGTGTATGACAGTATGTGGCAGAGGTGCTATCACTCTCTTATGCTAGCAGAATAGGAGAACTGGGGGAAATGTGCTTCGTGGATGGGGTCCTCAAAGTCCACACTGTTATCTGTAACAAGAAGTCAGGATAAGTCAGTGACAACGAAACCTGATACTGACTTTGAAACGATCAGTGCTGACAGCTCCAACAAGAAGATGCTTACACTTATCTGGGGGAGTGAGTGTGATTGTTTGTGCTGTGAACTCCTCATCAAAGTACCGGGTGTCCGTCTCTGATGTCACTTGCGGTTTGAAGAGTGGGGTCAGCTGTGGCAGGGATTGGAGCAGACATTCAATCACTTGGTAACATGCTGGATTTATTGAATGCATGGAGAGACGGGTCTACGGTGCAGGTGGCAGAACTCATACCTCCACAAGGGGACACATCAAGACCTTATCATGTACCTCTTTTATCAAGGCATGGCAGAAGGGCACTTCTGTGTTGGTACCTTATGAGAACCAGCCCATATTTCAACAGACTGTGATGTAGCATTATATAACACGGGTCTGGGTTATTTCCATAGGAAGAAAATCATGGCAGACAGAATGTGGTGGTTGGATCTGAAGATTATGACAGAACAGTGTCCTCGATATGGATACTGGCATAATCCTGTTGATCCCAACCCCGGCACGTTTACACTTCCGATCCAGCTGTTGCTCTTGTCATGTTGGTCGCTGCCATGCTTAGATGTTTTTCTCATGTGCGACACGACTGGCTAGAAAACGTGTTTTTATCTCAGCATGCTGTCTCTGCCTCCACCAGCAAATTACTTTTCAATGTGAGATGTTATAATTCTGAATGGAACAATGACAAATATTAGGTTTGTATAGAGGAGGCAAACAACAGTACAGGGAGCCATGTCTGTGCAAAAAATAAACATGGTCTGGTGTAGAACAGATGCAGCAGAGATATATTTTTTTTTCTTTCAAAAAATATTAAAGGTTGGGGTTTAGGCACCGAAACCAAAGGTATTTTTTTTGGCTGGCTTTACTTGCAGCAGCAGCCCCGCCTATAACAACAGGTAAGTTCCAACTTTTGGACCAGCGATGTCCTGGTAGTGTGGAAATGCTTCTAGATTAGGCATAGCAATACATCATTGGAAACAAAGGTAAGCACCCAGAGTAAATGCCCTCCAAAGAGTAAATGCCCTCTTTGGAGGGCATTTACTCTTTGGAGCATACAACTCTTTGGAGCATACAATATTAAGAGCACTAAAGGATTAATGACTTTATGCTTGGAAATTTTGCTGCACTCTATTCTTGGTCAAAAAGATCATGAAGTTTAGTTTTTAACATAAAAATAAAACTAAAGATTTTTCCTGTTGAGTT